>NC_089847.1:71483742-71493742 GCF_035609145.1 Eleutherodactylus coqui
ATTCCTGCAAGAGCGATTGGCTATAAAAACCCAGATATGCAGACAATAAACAGAGTTCATTGCTTTAACCATATACTGTGTATGGCTCAATGCTTTGCCTCTCAAAGGAGCGCTCCTACCTAGGTCAATTTGGAAACGGACAACATCACTGACCAGTCTGTTTGTGCAGGCTAACCCCCGACAGTTTTTGGCGCCCAACTAGGGGGCGGGGCTTACCTTTACGGGACATCGCAACCAGTAGACTGAAACAAACTCCTGGCCCGTTGACGTGGATACTGGATCCTGAGACCCCAGACTGAAAACACCGGTGTAAAGGTAAGAGCTTGTCTTACTATTATACAGTCTGGATTCTTTAGATCTGTGTGTCTCTAACGGACTAGAGGTTAGTTGTTGCCTGTTTCAATATATTTTCTGCCCAGTCCATATTTTAGAGTGAATAAGTTCATTTAACTGTCCTAGACGGAAGAACTCACTCATTGGGACTTAAAGAGTCATGTTGTCTGTATTGGAGATTGAAATAATTGTCATTGTTATAGTCTAATTTCTGGCAGTCATATTGTTACTCTGGATCTGTTATAATATTACTAAAAGTTCCCTAAGAGGCGAAGTCTGGTCTCCCCTGAATCCTAGTGTTTGAAGTTGACCACGTTTTAGTTCTGTAAATCTATTCCGGGACAGGGAACTGTGTGTTCCCAGATAATCTCAGTGATTATCTTAGTTTACTGTGTGAAATATACGTCCTGTATACTTAGTGAAGAATAGTTGGAAGTGGTCAAACATGGGGTCTGAACAATCTAAGACATATCAGACTCCTATTGAAATAATTAAAGATAGAGAAGGGGAGGACATTTGCAGACAAGCCTATAAAGTTTACAAAAGTATAGGCCTCAAGAAGGCGGGAACATTCAATTATGAATTTTGGTCACAATATGAGGATAAGCATAGAAAGGAAATAAGAAATAAGGGTTTGGAAAAGGGCATGAAGGCCATCCTGGACTGCTCTAAAACAGCAGAAGACGAACACTGGGACTCCGAGTCCCGAGGCGAGGGCATTTTAGTTTATTGTCATATGGCCCGGCCACCAATAGACGTTCCCATGGAAACCCCTACGGTTCCATTAGTCCCTCCTGTCGTCCCGGCCGCTCCACCAATGTCTCCAAATAATCCCTTTAATTCTCTGTATCCCAATTTGCCGCCCCTGCCTCCTACGTATCCACAGGCTACTGCCCAGATGGATACACCTCCCTACAGCCCTCAATCAGGATCCCCGGGCCCTGATGTAAATAGAGGTCCGGCTTGGGACTGTCCACGTTGTGGTCAACAGAATGCCTGTTTTAGAGAACTCTGTACGGTATGTGGGACTCCACGTCCCAGGGACCAGTGTAGACAACCGGTTCCCTTGTTCCCCATTACAACCTCCACTACCCATTATAGAGAACCAAACAGACCGAGTCCACCATTGGGCACGGTCAGACAAGAGGACACCGACAGACCATCGTCTTCTAATGACAGACCCACGGACGCACATAGACCAACTCCCGGGTCTACAGTCACTACATGGCGACCCTGGAGCGCCACAGACCAGATGGCACTGTGTCAGCAACTGCCCGATCCCCAGACAGAGCCAGCAGCTTTCCATAGAAAGTTGGAAGTTATACAGAAAAACTACTCTGCCACTTGGACAGACATGGAATGTCTTATGAATGTAAAATGTCCTCTGGGCCTTTACAATAGTATTGCTCAATTTGGTGGTCTTGAAGATCGCCCAGATGACCCCCAGACATTACTTAGTGGTACTCAATATGTGGACAAGGTTAAGGCCTGGTTTAAGGATAAAGCCCAAGAGAGACGTACAGCCCTAACCCAGTGTAGACAGAACAAGGGCGAGTCTATTGAATGTTACTTTGGCCGTTTAGAGGAAGTAGGCAGAGATCTGGGTTTGTATGATTGTCCAAAAGCCATACGTAATGCTGCTTTTTGTGAAGCCTTTATGCAAGGAATAGATAAGCGCCTGTCCGACCGCGTTAAAGCATGTACCCCCGATTGGCGACAGGCCAAACCGCGTGATCTATATAAGAAAGCTGTAGGATTTGTCATGGACACAGAAGACCACGCAAAGGGTGTTATGGTTAAACATTACACCATGGAGGGGGACGCAGCCCGATTTACAGACCCCAGGCGGGAGACCCGTAAGTGTTATAACTGCGGGAAGACTGGACACTTGGCCCGTAATTGTAGGGCCCCTAAACGCCCTAGACAGAACATGTCAGACGAAAGGGGGCAACAGGGAAGTACGGCCAATACCACATCATCCCGCCCACAGGGAAACAACGAGTATACCAATTACCAATGAAGGTCTTGCACTCCTTCCCCCGTGTCCCTTATAGTTACTGACACACGTGGGCCACAAATTTTTCAGCCTCTAAAAATCCAGGGGAAGGAGGTGCCCTTTTTAATTGACACAGGGGCCACTAAATCATGTGTCAGTACCTCACAAGTCAATGACCTTAGTATTCCTCTCTCAGACTCCATAGCCATAGCCGTTGGAGTGTCCGGTGAACCAACACCCATGCGTGAGACCGAGCCCATAGAAGTCTCCTTTCAAGGGTCACGAGTCCTCACTCGCTTCCTGGTGTCACCCGCTGGGGATTGCATCATGGGAACCGATGTGATGGGACCCCTGGGGTGCTGCATTCAGCTCCATCCTTCCGGTGAGGCTCATGTCAGTACCTCTGCGGCCGACCACCAGGTATTCTGTCTCATGGCAGCAGACTTGGTCACTCCGCCTCCTTCTTGTACTGTATATGTGTTGACCCCAGAAGATACACAGGTTCTCTCAGCAGTACCAGAGACCCTATGGGCAAAAGGGAAGACAGACTTGGGCCATCTCCACGTACCCCCACTCATGGTATATCTCAAAGATGGGGAAAAAGCCCCCATGATCCGCCAGTATCCCCTAGCCATGGCACAGGAAGATGCAATAGCCTCCACTATTACAGAGTTATGTGCCTTGAATGCTTTAAAACCTTGCGTCTCACCCGCTAACACGCCACTCTTCCCGGTTAAAAAGAAAGGCAAGAAAGGCGAACCTGATACCTACCGGATGGTTCACGATCTAAGAGAAATTAATAAGGTGACCATCCTAGAAACACCTCTGGTCCCCAATCCCTACACTCTGTTGTCCACCATACCCTCCGGAACCTGTTGGTACACCCTGGTCGATCTTACCAATGCCTACTTTTCTGTCCCGCTACACCCCGATTGCCAGTACCTGTTTGCCTTCACGTTCCGAGGAAAACAGTACTGTTGGACTGTTCTACCACAAGGGGCACAAAACAGCCCAAATCAATTCACCCCATGTATGATGCTTGTACTTGATGCATGGACAGTCCCACCGGGTGTGGCCCTGCTTCAGTATGTTGATGATCTCCTACTCTGTGCACCAGACAGACCTGCCTGCGTTGCGGCCTCACTCAGCCTCCTTTGTTTTCTTGCAGACAGCGGGTGTAAAGCCAGTAAAGACAAATTACAGTTTTGCAAATCTCATGTTGTGTTTCTTGGTCACTGCCTAGGTCCTGGTACAAAACACCTCACGCCAGAACGTACCAAGGTGGTGGAGGACATGCCACTCCCCGCCTCCCATGCTCAGTTGCGGACATTTCTGGGGTTAGTTTCATATTGTCGGCCGTGGATTCGCTCTGCCTCCATGATCATGCAGCCTCTGTACGACTGCCTGAGTTCTAAGCCATTTGCTTTGACCCCGGAAGCCGAGTCAGCTTTCCATCAGCTGAAAATACAGATTACCAGTGCTCCAGCACTGGGTCTGCCAGACTATGATAAACCCTTCCAGATGTTCGTGACTGAGATGGCGGAACATGCTACTGCCGTCCTCACACAAGAGCATGGTGACAAAAAGCGCCCTGTAGCATACTACAGTGCACATCTTGACGCAGTAGCCAGGGGTTCACCCTCCTGTGTAAGAGCAGTTCTGGCCGTACAAGCACTACTTGAGAAAGCTTCTGAGGTGGTCCTAGACTACCCTCTTGTGGTCCTCACGCCCCATGACGTACATGGAATTCTGACACAGGTGAGCCGTAGACATCTGTCTCTTGCTAGACAGGTCAAAATTGAACTTGCAGTACACTCTTCATCCAATGTCTCATTTCAACGTTGCACAACTTTGAATCCGGCCACCTTACTGCCATTAGGTGACACTGATTCAAATGGGGGAGTAAGTACAGGGGACCAGCTTTTCGCGAATTCCCTGACTGATGAGGAGGAGGCCTTTGACGCAGAACACCAGCACGACTGTGCAGCACTCATGGAGCAGGAGACAGCTGGGTTCGCACATGTCACTGATAAACCTCTCCTAAACCCCCACCTTGAAATGTTTGTGGATGGATCACGATACCAGAATGAGATGGGCAGATTTGTGACAGGGTTTGCTGTAGTATCAATGAATGAAGTATTGATAGGCCGCGCCTTGCCCCCACATATGTCAGCACAGGAAGCGGAGCTGTGCGCTCTGACCGAGGCCTGCAAGTTAGCCCGGGGAGTCACTGCTAATATCTACACGGACTCCAGGTACGAGTTTGGCGTTGCGCATGACTATGGGCCGATTTGGCGCGCGCGGAGCTTCCTAACAGCTCAAGGCAGACCGATAAAGAATGGTGAGGCAGTAAGTAGTTTAATGTCAGCTATCATGCTCCCAAAGCAGGTAGCCATAGTAAAGGTAAAAGCACACACCCAAGGGGACTCCTTGGAAAGCAGAGGCAACGAGAAGGCAGACGGAGCAGCTAAGGCTGCAGCCCTGCTGGACTGGAGGACACCCGTGTGCAGAGTTCAGACCAGGTCCTGCCCAGCGGAGGAGGATCCTGATCCCCCTGCCAAGGACCAGACTCCCTCTGTCCCACCACAGAAGGAGGTGGACCTACTCCCCTCAGGGCAAGAGCAGGAGCGCTGGGCAAGTGCAGGGGCAGTAAAAGGAAATGAAGGTTGGATAATGGGTTCCCGTATGTGTTTACCTGCGGCTGCCTATCCTAGTATGGCCCTTTTGGCTCATGGAAAGGTGCACGCTTCTCGTAATGCCATGGTAGCCCTGGTGGAGAAAATGTGGTACGCTCCGGGATTTGACAGGATGGCAAAGGCATATGTCAAGGCTTGTGAAATCTGTGCACTACACAACCCCGGTCAAGTAGTAAAGACCCCTCGGAAGTGCACTCCGCGACCTTTGTACCCCTTCCAGAGACTACAGATAGATTACATCCAGCTGCCCAGGTCAGGAAGGTATGAGTATGTCCTGGTATGCGTTGACCTCTTTTCCGGGTGGGCTGAGGCCTATGCGGTCCCGAAGGCCACTGCCCAGGCCACTGCAAAAAAACTTGTGTCAGAGTTAGTGTGCAGATTTGGGGTACCAGAGACCATTGAGAGCGACCGTGGTACTCACTTCACTGGTGAGGTAATGAAGGAAGTCATGTCCGCCTTAGGAGTAGAGCAGGCGTTTCACACCCCCTATCATCCGCAGAGCTCCGGAAAAGTGGAAAGACTCAATGGCACCCTCAAACTTAAGATACAGAAAGCCATGGTTGAAACAGGAAAACCTTGGCCCGAGTGCCTACCTCTGGCCCTCTACTCAGTACGGACCACGCCAAATAGGAAAACAGGACTGTCTCCTTATGAGATTCTCTTTGGCTCCGTGCCCAGGCTAGGACTGTATCACCCACAAGCTCTATCCCTGGGTCATGATAAAGTTACTTCCTTTGTGCAGGACTTATGCCAAAAGCTAAAAATAACACACGACCTAGTTTTCTCTTCTATTCCAGACCCTGATAGTTTGGAAGGATCCCACTCTCTGCAACCTGGAGATTGGGTGGTGGTAAAAAGACACGTCAGAAAGACTTTGGAACCTCGCTTTGACGGACCATACCAAGTACTGTTAACCACTCCCACCTCGGTCAAGCTAGAAGGCAAACCCACTTGGATCCATGCCTCACACTGCAAGAAAGTTCCAACGCCTCAGCACCACGAGGGGGGTGGAGAATAAGCCCAACCCAGGGTGGGGGAGGGGGGTGGCAACCTGGACACCAGCACTGATAGTCTGGATAGGTGTATTATTTACCCTTTTGTTTTCTTGGACTACTCTCTTTTCGGGACAATTCCTCACCAACTGTCGATGTAAGAAGAAGATGGACTGTTTGGGCGGAAGGACACCCCAACATGTGGGAATACTTTGCAAAAGATGTACTGAATATCTCCCACATGTGCATGCCCAACCTTCGGAGTGGGGAAGATATTTTACGGACTTGCTTACTGTCTATCCCCACTCCAATAAAGACACTTTGCGATATATATTTAATAGTGCATAACGATAGTGATGTGGAGGAGAGCAATGTTGTCCAGGAAAATACCTTTCTTAATGTATATGAATATTGTCCCCATTGTGATGCGGTCGAACATACACTTTGGTCAAATATGACTCGTTTCCGGGTCAGGAATGTCGCTCCGGCTGAGGTATGCTATAACTTCACGTGTAATAAAGAACATATGGGAGGTTGTGCGCAGAGAACCAGGGTGACTAGTGATTCCCAGAGACTCTGTAATCGCACAGTCGAGCAATGTAGAAAGGTACATACTCCTATGCTTTAGGCACGTCAAATTACCATTAGGCTGGGTCCTGTCCTGCGGTAACCTGACTTACACATATATTCCAGCTAACCTGACCGGAGGTCCCTGCTCCCTAGCTAGATTAAGTATACTAATGTACCAAAAACCTAACAGCCCACAACTCACCAAAAGACAAAGACGGGAGGTAGAAGGACTGGATAGCAACTGTGAAGGACCACCCACTCTACTTAGCTACACAGAACATATGGCGGTTCCTTCCAGTCTTGTCACTAGGTAGTGTAGGGTCAGGGTGAGGCGACCTGGACGTGTTCACCATTAGGACTATCTCCAGGAGGGACATTGGTGTGGGTGAAGATTAGGGAGTCCCACGCCGTGCGTACTTGTGCACGCTACTAGTATTGTAACATCATACTAGAGCGAGAAGAGAGACCCCTGGTGGTAGTTTTGATCTACACGTGTACATTGACGTCATAGGATAGCCAAGGGGGGTACCTGACGAGTTTAAAAAAAAAAAAATAGAGACCAAGTTAAAACTAGATTCGAGTCCATTTTCCTGGTCATTATGGTAAATAAACGTTGATTGGATTAATTATGTTTATTATAATTAGCAGCGGTTTATAAATTATACTAGAGACGCCTTATAGGGACTAGTCGACCAATAGGACCTACCTCGACTATGACTTTTCAAAATAGAACTGGACCCTGCGTGTGACTTCCTGATGTCCAAAATGGGGGAATGATAGGGCCTAAAAGAAATTAATATATGTTGCTTAGTAATCTATTTGAATCAATTAGGCTGAATACTGCGATATTTTATGTGTGAAAGAGAACTCATGACTATTCTGAGGAAGAAGCCTGTGGTTTCCTGTCTTAAGGTCTACGCTTGACCTGAATGGAATCAGGAAGGTCACCAGAACAGATGTTCATAAGTTTAGCAAGAAATGGTTTGACCACAGAGAGTCATCAGTTCTTTAAAGAAAAATATGTTTGTCTAAGGTCATATGTTAAGTCATAAGTTTTTCCCTGTTTAACCACAAGTCGCATCCCTGCAAGAGCGATTGGCTATAAAAACCCAGATATGCAGACAATAAACAGAGTTCATTGCTTTAACCATATACTGTGTATGGCTCAATGCTTTGCCTCTCAAAGGAGCGCTCCTACCTAGGTCAATTTGGAAACGGACAACATCACTGACCAGTCTGTTTGTGCAGGCTAACCCCCGACACTATCTACCTCATATCTATCTACCTCATATCTATCTACCTCATATCTATCTATCTCATACCTATCTATCTCATATCTATCTATCTATCTATCTATCTATCTATCTATCTATCTATCTATCTAATATCTATCTATCTATCTATCTATCTAATATCTATCTATCTATCTATCTATCTATCTATCTATCTATCTATCTATCTATCTATCTATATCCTATCTATCTATCTCATATCTATCTATCTATCTCATATCTATCTTACTATCCTCTATCTATCTATCTATCTATCTATCTATCTATCTATCTATCTATCTCATATCTATCTATCTCATATCTATCTTACTATCCCCTATCTATCTATCTATCTATCTATCTCATATCTATCTATCTCATATCTATCTCATATCTATCTATCTATCTCATATCTACCTATCTCATATCTATCGATCTCATATTGATCTATCTCATATCTATCTATCTATCTATCACATATCTACCAATCTCATATCTACCTATCTATCTCATATCTATCTATCTATCTCATATCTATCTCACTATCCTCTATCTATCTATCTATCTATCTATCTATCTATCTCATATCTATCTTACTATCCTCTATCTATCTATCTCATATCTACCAATCTCATATCTATCTATCTATCTATCTACCTCATATCTATCTATCTATCTCATACCTATCTATCTCATATCTATCTATCTATCTACCTAATATCAATCTATCTATCTATCTCTATATCTCACTATCCTCTATCTATCTCATATCTATCTATCTATCTATCTATCTATCTATCTATCTCATATCTATTTATCTATCTATCTCATATCTATCTACCTCATATCTATCTATCTCATATCTATATATCTCATATCTATCTGTCTATCTATCTGTCTCATATCTCACTATCCTCTATCTATCTCATATCTATCTATCTATTTATCTATCTCATATCTCACTATCCTCTATCTATCTCATATCTGTCTATCTGTCTATCTCATATCTATCTATCTATCTATCTATCTATATATCTATCTCATATCTATCTCTCTATCTATCTAATATCTATCTCATATCTATCTATCTATCTCATTATCTATCTATCTATCTATCTATCTATCTCATATCTACCAATCTCATATCTATCTTTCTCATATCTATCTATCTATCTATCTATCTATCTATCTATCTTACTATCCTCTATCTATCTATCTATCTATCTATCTATCTATCTATCTCATATCGGTCTATCTCTTATCTATCTATCTATCTATCTATCTATCTATCTCATTATCTATCTACCAATCTCATATCTATCTATCTATCTATCTATCTACCAATCTCATATCTATCTCTCATCTATCTACCTATCTATCTATCTATCTCATATCTATCTATCTATCTATCTATCTATCTATCTATCTATCTCATATCTACCTATCTCATATCTACCTATCTCATATCTATCTATCTATCTATCTCTCTATCTATGTCATATTTATCTCATATCTATCTATCTATCTATCTATCTCATATCTATCTATCTATCTATCTATCTCATATCTATCTATCTCATATCTATCTGCCTCATATCTATATATCTATCTATCTCATATCTATCTATCTATCTATCTATCTATCTATCTATCTATCTATCTATCTCATATCTATCTATCTATCTATGTCATATTTATCTCATATCTATCTATCTATCTATCTTACTATCCTCTATCTATCTATCTCAAATCAATCTATCTCTTATCTATCTAACTATCTATCTATCTCATCTATCTATCTATCTCATATCTATCTATCTCATCTATCTATCTATCTCATATTTATCTATCTCATATCTATCTATCTATCTCATATCTATCTATCTATCTCATATCTATCTTCTCTTATCTATCTATCTATATGTCTATCTCATATCTATCTATCTAATATCTATCTATCTATCTATCTATCTATCTCATATCTATATATCTATCTATCTCATATCTACCAATCTCATATCTATCTTTCTCATATCTATCTATCTATCTATCTCACTATCCTCTATCTATCTCATATCTATCTATATATCTATCTATCTCATATCTATCTATCTCATATCTATCTATCTATCTCATATCTAT
>NC_089847.1:71798742-71952301 GCF_035609145.1 Eleutherodactylus coqui
GACAAGCCCCAGTAACAATTCCGAAGCAGCAGCATAGGAAGAGCGCAGTCTTAGTTCCATTTCAGTAATAGTAGCACTCAAGACAAGCCCCAGTAACAACTCCCATTGCAGCAGTTTAGGGAGATAACAGTCTCTTTCACATTTCAGTAGCTGCAGTATAGACAAGGCCCCAGTTACATTTATGTAGCAAAAGTGTAGGCCAACCCCACACACCTTTCTGTACCAAGAGTGCAGGCGAAGAACATAGAAATTGCTATGATTACACTGTAGGTGAGGGCCCAAAAAAATTGGTGTAGCAACAGTACTAATGTACCTCAGAAAAAATTGGCCATGCCCAACCAAGATGGCAGGTGAAACCCATTAATCGCTTTGGTTACTGTGGCTTAAGTGGTAACTAGGCCTGGAGGCAGCCCAGTTTAACGAAAAATTGGTTCAAGTTTAAGTTTCATCGCTTGTAAGAGCATTGAAACGTATAAAAATTGTTTGGAAAAATTATATGAGTGAGCCTTGTGGCCCAAAGAAAAATTGCCCGTTCGGCGTGATTACGTGAGGTTTCAGGAGGAGGAGCAGGAGGAGGAGGAGGAATATTATACACAGATTGATGAAGCAGAAATGTCACCGTTTTGGATGGTGATACAGAACGATGCTTCCATCCGCGGGTGCAGCCTACGTATTGCTTAGGTATCGCTGCTGTCCGCTGGTGGAGAAGAGAAGTCTGGGGAAATCCACGCTTTGTTCATCTTGATGAGTGTAAGCCTGTCGGCACTGTCGGTGGACAGGCGGGTACGCTTATCTGTGATGATTCCCCCAGCCGCACTAAACACCCTCTCTGACAAGACGCTAGCCGCAGGACAAGCAAGCACCTCCAGGGCATACAGCGCGAGTTCAGGCCACGTGTCCAGCTTCGACACCCAGTAGTTGTAGGGGGCAGAGGCGTCACGGAGGACGGTCGTGCGATCGGCTATGTACTCCCTCACCATCCTTTTACAGTGCTCTCGCCGACTCAGCCTTGACTGGGGAGCGGTGACACAGTCTTGGTGGGGAGCCATAAAGCTGTCCAGGGCCTTAAAGAGTGTTGCACTGCCTGTGCTGAACATGCTGCTCGATCTCCGCACCTCCCCTGCTACCTGGCCCTCGGAACTGCGCCTTCTGCCACTAGCGCTGTCGGAGGGGAATTTTACCATCAGCTTGTCCGCCAGGGTCCTGTGGTATAGCAACACTCTCGAACCCCTTTCCTCTTCGGGAATGAGAGTGGAAAGGTTCTCCTTATACCGTGGGTCGAGCAGTGTGTACACCCAGTAATCCGTAGTGGCCAGAATGCGTGCAACACGAGGGTCACGAGAAAGGCATCCTAACATGAAGTCAGCCATGTGTGCCAGGGTACCTGTACGCAACACATGGCTGTCTTCACTAGGAAGATCACTTTCAGGATCCTCCTCCTCCTCCTCCTCCTCCGCCTCCTCCTCCTCAGGCCATACACGCTGAAAGGATGACAGGCAAGCAGCATGGGTACCGTCAGCAGTGGGCCAAGCTGTCTCTTCCCCCTCCTCCTCATCCTCCTCATGTTCCTCCTCCTCCTCCTCAACGCGCTGAGATATAGACAGGAGGGTGCTCTGACTATCCAGCGACATACTGTCTTCCCCCGCCTCTGTTTCCGAGCTCAAAGCATTTGCCTTTATGCTTTGCAGGGAACTTCTCAAGAGGCATAGCAGAGGAATGGTGACGCTAATGATTGCAGCATCGCCGCTCACCACCTGGGTAGACTCCTCAAACTTTCCAAGGACCTGGCAGATGTCTGCCAACCAGGCCCACTCTTCTGAAAATAATTGAGGAGGCTGACTCCCACTGCGCCGCCCATGTTGGAGTTGGTATTCCACTATAGCTCTACGCTGCTCATAGAGCCTGGCCAACATGTGGAGCGTAGAGTTCCACCGTGTGGGCACGTCGCACAGCAGTCGGTGCACTGGCAGATTAAACCGATGTTGCAGTGTCCGCAGGGTGGCAGCGTCCGTGTGGGACTTGCGGAAATGTGCGCTGACCCGGCGCACCTTTACGAGCAGGTCTGACAAGCGTGGGTAGCTTTTCAGAAAGCGCTGAACCACCAAATTAAAGACGTGGGCCAGGCATGGCACGTGCGTGAGGCTGCCGAGCTGCATAGCCGCCACCAGGTTACGCCCGTTGTCACACACGACCATGCCCGGTTTGAGGCTCAGCGGCGCAAGCCAACGGTCGGTCTGCCCTGTCAGACCCCGCAGCAGTTCGTGGGCCGTGTGCCTCTTCTCTCCTAAGCTGAGTAGTTTCAGCACGGCCTGCTGACGCTTGCCCACCGCTGTGCTGCCACGCCGCGCGACACCGACTGCTGGCGACGTCCTGCTGCTGCTGACACATCTAGATTGCGAGACAGAGGTTGAGGAGGAGGAGGAGGAGGAGGGTGCTTTAGTGGAGGAAGCATACACCGCCGAACATACCACCACCGAGCTGGGGCCCGCAATTCTGGGGGTGGGTAGGACGTGAGCGGTCCCAGGCTCTAACTCTGTCCCAGCCTCCACTAAATTCACCCAATGTGCCGTCAGGGAGATGTAGTGGCCCTGCCCGCCTGTGCTTGTCCACGTGTCCGTAGTTAAGTGGACCTTGCCACTAACCGCATTGGTGAGGGCGCGTACAATGTTGCGGGAGACGTGGTCGTGCAGGGCTGGGATGGCACATCGGGAAAAGTAGTGGCGACTGGGAACTGAGTAGGGCGGGGCCGCCGCCGCCATCATACTTTTGAAGGACTCCATTTCCACAACCCTATACGGCAGCATCTCAAGGCTGATAAATTTCGCTATGTGGACGGTTAACGCTTGAGTGTGCGGGTGCGTGGCGGCGTACTTGCGCTTCCGCTCAAAGACTTGCGCTAGCGACGGCTGGATGGTGCGGTGCGAGACATTGCGGGATGGGGCCGAGGACACCTGAGGTGAGGGCGTGGGTGCAGGCCAGGAGACGGTAGTGCCTGTGTCCTGAGAGGGGGGTTGGATCTCAGTGGCAGGTTGGGGCACAGGGGGAGAGGCAGCGGTGCAAACCGGAGGCGGTGAACGGCCTTCGTCCCACCTTGTGGGGTGCTTGGCCATCATATGTCTGCGCATGCTGGTGGTGGTGAGGCTGTTGGTGGTGGCTCCCTGGCTGATCTTGGCGCGACAAAGGTTGCACACCACTGTTCGTCGGTCGTCAGGCGTCTCTGTGAAAAACTGCCAGACCTTAGAGCACCTCGGCCTCTGCAGGGTGACATGGCGCGAGGGTGCGCTTTGGGAAACACTTGGTGGATTATTCGGTCTGGCCCTGCCTCTACCCCTGGACACCGCACTGCCTCTTGCAACCTGCCCTGCTGCTGCCCTTGCCTCCCCCTCTGAAGACCTGTCCTGAGTAGGCGTTGCACACCAGGTGGGGTCAGTCACCTCATCGTCCTGCTGCTCTTCCTCCGAATCCTCTGTGCGCTCCTCCATCGCACTTACTGCCCTTACTACTACCTCACTGCAAGACAACTGTGTCTCATCGTCATCGTCCTCCTCACCCACTGAAAGGTCTTGAGACAGTTGCCGGAAGTCCCCAGCCTCATCCCCCGAACCCCGGGAACTTTCGAATGGTTGGGCATCAGTCACGATAAACTCCTCTGGTGGGAGAGGAACCACTGCTGCCCAATCTGAGCAGGGGCCCGAGAACAGTTCCTGGGAGTCTTCCCGCTCCTGAGCATGTGTCATTGTAGTGGAGTGAGGAGGCTGGGAGGAAGGAGGAGCAGCAGCCAGAGGATTCGGATTTGCAGCACTGGACGGCGCAGAACTGTGGGTGGATGATAGCTTGCTCGAAGCACTTTCTGCCATCCACGACAGGACCTGCTCACACTGCTCATTTTCTAATAAAGGTCTCCCGCGTGGACCCATTAATTGGGCGATGAATGTGGGGACCCCAGAAACGTGCCTCTCTCCTAATCGCGCAGCAGTCGGCTGCGATACACCTGGATCAGGAGCTCGGCCTGTGCCCACACCCTCACTTGGGCCTACGCGTCCTCGGCCACGTCCACGTCCTCTAGGCCTACCCCTACCCCTCAGCATGCTGTATTACCAGTGATTTCCCAGGCAGGAAATAAATTGGCGCAAGCCTGCAGGACAAATAGAATTTTTCCCTTTTTTTTTAAAGGGAAGGCCCACTGACTATATTCAATCAGATAAGAAATCTGTTCCACAGAAATGCAGTTATATGAAGTGCAGCAGAGCGGTGATTTTTCCCAGGCAGGCAGGAAATAAATTGGCGCAAGACTGCTGTTAAACATAGCTGGCTGCGTATGATTTTTTTACTATCTCCACCCACCACACACGTACACAGAACGCTGAGGACTGACAGAGGCAGGCCAAATAGAATTTTTCCCTTTTTTTTTAAAGAAAAGGCCCACTGCGTATATTCAATCAATAATATATGTCTTCTGTCCCTGCCTACACAATTCTGTCCCTGTAGTATTACTGCAGGGCGCAATGCTCTGCACAGCCGATTTTGAAAAAAAAAAAATGCAACACTGCTAACAGCAGCCTGCACAGTACTGCACACGGTTAAATGTGGCCCTAAGAAGGACCGTTGGGGTTCTTGAAGCCTACACTCACTCCTAACACTCTCCCTGCCTAACCACCACTTCTGTCCCTGGACTATTACTGCAGGGCGCAATGCTCTGCAGGCAGCCGATTTTGAAAAAAAAAAAATTGTGCAACACTGCTAACAGCACCCTCCACAGTACTGCACACGGATAGATGTGGCCCTGAGAAGGACCGTTGGGGTTCTTGAAGCCTACACTCACTCCTAACACTCTCCCTACAGCAGCACCAGCAGCAGCACTTTCCCTCAGCTAACTCACAAGGCATCTGAGGCGAGCCGCGGGAGGGGCCGACTTTTATACTCAGGTGACATCTGATCTCCCCAGCCACTCACAGCAGGGGGGTGGTATAGGGCTTGAACGTCACAGGGGGAAGTTGTAATGCCTTCCCTGTCTTTCAATTGGCCAGAAAAGCGCGCTAACGTCTCACAGAGGAAAGTGAAAGTAACCCGAACACCGCGTGGTGCTCGTTAAGAGTAACAAGCATCCCGAACACCCTAATATTTGCCCGAGCATCAAGCTCGGACGAGTACGTTCGCTCATCACTAATAGCCTTATAAGTTTCCTCACATACCTTCTAGATGCTTTCCCTAAAGAGTAATGTTACCCCTCCCGACCTACTTCACAGGATTCTCACTAGCTAAGCCATAAACCTACTGCACACTAATGAGGGGCAAACACCCTGAAACAGCTGTGTATGGATCCTGGTTTGTCTAAAGAGTCTAACATTGGCTTGAAAGAATGCTGCCTTCCAACAAGTGGCGCTGCAGAGGTATTGTTCTATCTCTCCATTTGAAAAAAAAACAAAAAACAAGACGCATCACTTCTTGACGCAGAATCCATGTCTGGAATGTTACACAGATTTTCTCATTGTAAAGGGCTAAATGCACTTGCAGATCGGCAGAAATTGAAGTACATTGCTGCAGCAGAAATTCTTGAGGCAGGCTCCACCTGTGTGCATGTACCGTACCCTACGGATACGTCCACAGAGCACAGAACGTGCTGAGGAGCACACGCAGCGGGTCCACAGTGCAAATTCAGCATCACCACTGTCACCGTTTGGATTGAATTTCGGTGCAGATTTTAAGGTGGAATTTTCCCCTGAAAAGGTGGAAGCTGCATAAAAAATCTGATGATCAAAAGGTCATCATATAAATTCCACGCGCACGACCATTTCTGGGCAGAGGTTTGTCTGCAACGTGTGAGTAAGATTTTTTTTGTTTAACACTTTGCAATCCATTTTTGGATTCAGAGTTTCCTAGGGGGCTTTCTCTTTCTGCCATTATACAATGGTGCCATCTGCTGCCTAGAGCCAGTATATGACATGCCGGAGAAGCCCCCGACAGCAGAGCGGCCAGTAATTTACAGTAAGAATACCCTGACGGATGTCCTCCAACATCGGAGCTGTACAGCCTTCAATCAGAATGTCTTTAGATGTCAGACAGTGGATTGGAAAGGGTTAATTTGCTTTTCTGCTACTATAAACGCAGCACATTTTCTGTGTGCAGGGTCCGACTAGAAATCCCCCCCTATGTGGACAGACCCCAAGAGCTGCCACCCTTCTCAGTATTGGGGATTTGCCTTAAGCCGCTTTCACACAAGCTACAAAATAGATTGATTTTCTGGCGATGCGACAGCGTTACAAAACGCACCTTTGTGAAACTCCGGCTTCTCAATGGTTTCCTTCCCATTTGCAATGTTTTCACAGATGCGATCTTGCGAGAAAAAAAATCGTGTCATTCTCTATCTGTACGCGATGTGTGATTTTTGTATCTCCATATTTCCCTACGAAACCTCATTGTTTATCGCATCGCAACACAGCAAAATTGCATTGCGATGTTAACATTAGAAAGTCCTATTGACTTTCATGATAAAACAATCACACGATTTCATCATGGATGGCAGCGATTCGAAACTCTCAAGAAAAAGCATTGATGGCGCTACTAAATTGGGGGCACAAAGCTGTGATTTTGTAGCGGCGATATCGCGGTTGCCCGTGTGAAAGAGGCCTTAAAGAAGTGATATGACTGTCAGCACATAGTCCTGTGCAGCCATAGTCAGGGCTCCTGCACACTGGCCGCTGCAATTTTGCCGCTAGAAAATCACAACCAAATTGCGTCCTTGTTTAGGCGAATTTTGAACGCTAGCACTGCTTTTTCTCGCAAAAACATTGCTGCCGCTTGCGATTTTCTCGTACAAAAATCAGTAGGACTGTTAAAAACGCATCGCACAAAAATTACAAGTGTGTTGTCATGCAATAAAAAGGAGGCTCCATTGGGATGCATGGGTGATAAAAGATCACAAAACGCCGACAGATAAGGTATGCTGCGATTTATTCTTTTTATCGCATGATTGAAAACCGCAAAATGTGAAGGAAACCATTAAAAGGCACTGTCTTTATTCTGCTTTTTTACTCGTTCTCGCATCGCCTGCTGCGTGCTCTGCGGAGCCTCATGCGGCGCACGTGTCTATAACCAGCCGGGCACCGCATGGTGATCCCGCCCGCACCAGCACAGCCCTGAGCCTGACCACTCCCACACATGTGACTGATCACATGATCTTGACATCATCACAGGTCCTGCAGCACAATAGCAGCCATCCAAGCAGGTGCTTGCCCACGTGGCCATGACGTCACCGCAGGTCCTTTAGGCCGGTAGGATGAATATCTTCAGGCATTGTGTGTTGTGTAGTTTGATGGTCTGACAAGGTGAGGCTGAGGAGCGGCTCTGGGGCCGGGGAGAGAACAGTGCTGCCTCCTCCACATCGCTCTATAGTATTGTATGGTGCCGTAGATCTAAAGGGGTTTCCCAGGGAACTACTCTTCATGCCCCATCCTCATCAGGTGGGGTCTGCTGTGGGCACTTTCATACAACAGGCAGTGGATTGCTCTGACCACTGTGCAGTGCCTGGCGCTGGCGCCATTCACTTTAAGAGTATGATTACACATAGCAAAACAGCTGTGGATTTTTTGCAGCGTAAATTTCTACCCCAAATCTGCAGCATTTGCGCTGCAGGCGGTCAGAATCCTTGGCCGTCAGTGCGGATTTTGGTTTGAGATCGGCTGCGCTTCTGCAGATTGTTTAGAAGATGTCGCACTCCACCCTCACCTCTAAACTCTTTGTGCTCTTGCCATCTCCTTCGCTGGGTGTCTAGCGGGCGCCGCTGGTCAGGTGATGCAGAAGTGCCTAACCGCGCTGTGCTTATTAGAGGTCACTCGGGGAAGGAAGGGGCGAGAGAGAGCACAAACACTGGCGCTGAGAGGGAGTGCAGTATCTCAAAATCCCCATGGATGCTGCAGATTTTGACTGTTTTGGGTGCAGAAATGCTGAAGAATTTGTAGTAGAATTTTCTGCTGCGCAAATTCCACAACATCTCTGGTATGTGTAAAAGCTTCATAGCGGGAGCTATGCCTGCAGTTACGAGAATCTGCCACTACACAGGGGTTGGCGTTACCAGCTTCCACTCCATACCCTCACAGTGGGCACCCACTCAGCTAAAGGTGGTTAAGCAGGGTGCTAGAGCCTCCATGCCTGCTTGTATGACATCTTGTATCCAAGTTAGAGGCTGTACAACAGGGTGCTAGAGCCTCCACGACAGGCATGGAGGCTCTAGTACCCTGTTGTACCGCCTCTAGCTTGGATTCAACAGGGTACTAGAGCCTTCATGCCTGCCCGTATCACATCGTGTATCTGAGCTACAGTCAGTAGAACAGGGTACTAGAGCCTCCATGCTCAGCTGTATCAGATCTTGTATCCAAGCTAGTGGCGGTACAACAGGGTACCAGAGCCTCCATGCCTGCACGTATCACATCTTGTATCTGAGCTACAGTCAGTACAACAGGGTACTAGAGCCTCCATGCCTGCCCGTATCACACCTTGTATCAAAGCTAGAGGTGATACAACAGGGCACTAGAGCCTCCATGCTTGCCCGTATCACATCTTGTATCCAAGCTAGAGGCGGTACAACAGGGTACTAGAGCCTCCATGCTCGCCTGTATCACATCTTATATCTGAGCTACAGGCAGTACAACAGAGTACTAGAGCCTCCATGCCTGCCCGTATTACACCTTGTATCTGAGCTAGACGCGGTACAACAGGGTACTAGAGCCTTCCTACAGGTGTTAAGCTTTTCACAATAAATGATCCTTTTGCTCTGATATTGTAATCACTTCATATTAATGTTACAATCACACAGAAAGTGTCATTCCATTCCAACAACTCCTTCTAGGAGAGGGATTGTTTCTTACTTTCCAGTCAGTATATTTTCTGAGTGCTGTGGCATCCTCTAGTCTCTTTCACGTTTTGCAGCAAACCTCTGTCCAGTGTATTAGCCCCCTGAGAAAAGACTCTGCTAAATGCTGTGTGTAACTGACCTTCAGGTGTAATCCCCAGCAGTACAGGTAGTGGCTGCTGCCCCTCGGTCACTGCATATCACTACTGTTTGTTGCCCACACCATGGGGGAAGCGTTAGAGAATCAGTAGGCGATGCTCGGAATATGGTGTAGTCCTTGCTTTACTTCTCAGACTTGTAATGCTGTATACCCCTGTCTTTGGTTGTAAGAGCGCTTCTTCTGTACATGACCTGTCATGATTCCAGTTCCAGTGTCACTATGGCGTTGTAGGTAATTTCCATAGCAGGAAAGGCGTCTGTCGCTGTGCAGTTCACTAAGTTGTGTAATAAGTTTTTGTTCTGCTAACTCTTTCTTTTTGATTCCCATTAGGGGTAAAGAGCTGTGACTTTCCCGATCACTGGCGTCTGCTTCTCTCAGCATGGCATTACAGGGTGAGCAGTACTGTCAATGTGTCGTTGGCTTGGATTTGCCACTAAAAGCAAAAATACCCACCTAAAAAGCAGGGTAGACGCACAACAATTCACACTGCTGTGGGCACAGAAGTCACGTTGGTCTGCAGAAGGGGCGACTCTGCAATCGTTCTGTGTGTGTTCCCATCTCTGCAGCATTTCCTGTATTACTTTGCCACCTTTTACATCCAATGTGTTTCTCTTCCTGTTTTCTGACAGAAGATGATGATACATGGTCTCCACCATCTGAATCAGATATGAAACTTTTGAGAGCGAGACGTGAGCGCCAAGATAAGATTAGCAGGATGATGGGGGATTACTTACTGAAGGGATACAGAATGCTTGGAGAGAGTTGTGATACATGTGGGGTGAGTTCGAGGCATACAAATACACTTTCCCTCCATTCTTACATCATTCTGATTCTTTCTCTCTCTACATATCCTCTACAGACTATATTGTTACAGGACCGACAGAAAAAATTACTTTGTATCTCATGTCAAGAACTTGATTCTGATACTGAAAAGGATAACCCAGGTATTTTAATTTTGTTAACATTTTGTAATGTCTTCCACCCCCCCACCCCTCCCTTCCTTCCTCCTCCTCCGTACACTTGGCATCCACAGTGAACTTTCTAAGGGTGATTTTTAGGAAAAACACCATATTTTTAGTAATAGTTTCCTTTTTCTTTTTGGAAAATTGGAGATGGAAAAAGGCCAAAGCAAAATCGCTTGAGGGGCGGGGCGCTTCACATGTCCTTTCTGCTTACATTTAGCATATAAATTGGGAAAATGGCAAAGAGGAAAAGCCAGCTCACCTGAAGGATGCACGGAACTTGACTAACCCCCAGGCAAGATTGGCAAAGAGAAAAATAATCCAGCAGCCATTGAAAATTGGCTTTATTTAAGTAAAATCCCATCAGGAATAAGGCAAAGAAAAAAGTTCAATTTTTTTAATTTTTTTTTAATTTTTTACATGTTTCGAGCTGTAATGCAGCTCTTCGTCATAGCAAACTAACAAGCCTAACCAATATGCAAATACACCGTAAACACATGACCAGACGAATGTTAGAACAAATATATTTCCATTAAATCCTGTTGTTAATGTAAGATTTAATTACTTTTGTTCAGACCGAATGGAGTTCTGGTCTTTAATAAAAATATCCAAAAACTCTAAATTGAAAAGTCTACGATGGTGATCCCCACGTCTAAGAGGGCGATCCACACATTCCATGTCTTAAACTCGCATAGATGTGTGGATGTCGGGCATGAACGCAGATGCGCTTTTTTTTATGCTGCATTTACTATGTCTGCAATATGGTATCTGATAAGATATTAAAAAAAACATTTTTAGATTGTGTTACAGGCAAATCTTAAGATTTCTGGTAAAATCATTTACATCTAATGTTTTATAGAAGTCAAAATAATAAGTGAGAGCAAATGAGAGTTCGCAAGACAATACAGTGTTCACTAGTCACGATCAAGAACTTGATTAATCTTCGAGTGCATTTGGTCTAGCGCCGATCTCCTATGTTTTTGACCATTTCTGCGGTTTTTGGCACTCCAAATCTTCTGATATTATTTTTACCATGGTCCATAGAACTAGATCCTGCAGATGTATTAATGGAAGGTATTTCAGATGTTGTGTCTGATGAATTCACATCTGTTTAACTGAAAGTGACCCTGAATGTATCCAGTTTACTGTTCTCTTTTTTTTTTTTCTTGTATTTCAATAACCTATATTTGTGAACTAGCTGATATACCCGGATTTGCCCGAGTTAATTTGGTACTGGTGTTTATCTGGTGTTCACACAGAAAATCTTATGAAGTCGTGGTTACTTTAGAGATACCAAGGGAAAAAATATGTTCACCATTTTGCATGGTTCTTTGCTTTACCCAGGAAACACCACATGGAGGTAACCAGGCAACGTTTCCTTTATATGAAATTACATCAGGAAGTGAGAGAATTAGATTCTGTACGTAAAATTTGGATGCTAATTGTTTTGCGCGTAGAATTGAATAATCAAGTTAGGACCCAATAACTTTTCCTATTTATGACACAATCAATGCTCGTGCTAAATTTCGAGTTTCTATGACATCGGGAAGTGTGAGAATTAGATTCCGTACGTAAACTTTGGACGCTAATTCTTCTGCGCTTAGAATTGAATAATCGAGTTGGGACCCATTAACTTTTCCTATTTATGACCTATTCAATGCTCGTGCCAAATTTTAAGTTTCTATGACATTGGGAAGTGAGAGATTTAGATTATGTACGTAAAATTTGGACGCTAATTCTTTTGCGCTAGAATTAAATAATCAAGTTGGGACCTCTTTACTTTTCCTATTTTGGACATAATCTATGCTCTTACCAAATTTCATGTTTCTACGACATCGGGAAGTTGGAGAATTAGTTGCGAGTCAGTCAGTGAATCAGTGAGTGAGTGAGTCAGTGAGGGCTTTCGTCTTTATATATAGAGATATGCCCATATTTGCCAGGTAGTTAATAAATATATACCGTATATACTTGTGTATAAGGCGACTTTTTCAGCACTTTTTTTTTTTTTTTTATGCTGAAAAAGCCTCCCCCTTGGCTAATACTCAAGTGCAGTTCCATTCACCATTGCTTACAATGGGGCCGTGGCTGATGCCGGAGGCCCTGTTGAAAGCAGTGATCTGCCAGCAACCCCTGCAGTGATTTTTCAGGGAAGGGCTGCCTGTAACTGGTCACAGTGCTCAGCCAATCACAAGCAGCGCTCAGCTGTCATTCAATGAATGGCTGAGCCCTGCCTGTGATTGGCTGTGCATTCAGCCAATCAGATGCAGCCCTTTTTACCAAGCGGGGATTTTAAATCGCCACCTGCTGAAAGAACTTCATTACAGTGACGGGACCCAAGCGGGTAGATGCGCCTGAGCCTCGGCAGCAGCGGAGATGTAAGTATAGATTTTTTTTATTTTTAACTACAACTAGGGATGATTTTTCAAGGAAGGGCTTCTATTTAAAGCCCTTCCCCCAAAATCACTGCGGGGGATGCCAGCTTATACTTGAGTCAATAAGTTTTCCCAGTTTTTTTGTGGTAAAACTAGGTACCTCGGCTTCTATTCGGGTCGGCCTATACTCGATTATATACAGTAACTATTTTACATACGGACCCATTCTTTGCTGCAATACTTCAAGATGCTTGTAAATGTGTAGCCAAAGAAAGCTCCCACTGTTGGTCAGACACCCCAAATTTTTTTTTTTTTTTTTAAATCAAGCAAAACCTACTTACACATGACTATCACATTCCAGTTAATACTGGCACGGTTATTCAATCAAAAAAAATTAAAAAGAAAAAAATATATATTATATGTACATATTGCTCAGTGGTTGCAGTCTCAAAAGATTAATTGTAACACCGCATATAAGATTTATCTTGTGACTTGCATTTGATGTGGGGCCCAATATGTCAGCTGCACCTCCTGCAGTTTAAGAGTACCAACCAGACGCCATATTTCATACATAGCAAATGGAGCAGCAAAAATCTGTGCTTTTTTCACACTTTTTGCAATGTTCATGCTTGGCATCTATATGTCTATGTGTGTTTCAGGCACGCAAACTTGCGGATCACCCTCTAAGAGAAGGGGATCGCCATCGTAAACTCGTCAGTTAAGAGTTTTTGGATATTTTTATTAAAAAATAAATCTTGTTATTTGTATAGCGCCAACTTATTCCGCAGCGCTTTCAGGTAATTTTTATTTATTACCCCCCACCAAGTTGGGTGCTCATTTTACCGACCTCAGAAGGATGGAAGGCGGAGTCAACTTTAAGCCAGCTACCCGAACCATTCGGAGTTTGAACTTGCAACCTTTAGGTCGTGAGCGAGAGCTTACACTTTGCGCCACACGAGGCTCATTTTTATTAAAGATATGCGCTCCATTCGGTCTGAACAAAAGCTCTGATTTAATCTTGCACCATGAACATGACTTTAATGGAGATGTTTCTGTTCTAACCTTTTCCTTGTCATGCGTTTTCTGTGTGTTCCTGTATTGGTTAGGATGTATTTTTAAATGGAGTATGCACTGGTTTGTCAGTGTGCTATGACTAAGGGCTGCATGACAGCTTGAAACGCGTCAAAAATCCGTGTTCGTTTCTATGTCTATTTCCTGATGGGATTTTACTTGTACTTCAATAAATTTAATTTTAAATAGATTCTGGATTTTTCCTCTTTGCCATTGACTGGGGAAAGCTTCCAATGAATACTCATGTTCCAATGAACATGAGATCAGTTTAACAGATATATTATAGCTTTTACATGGCAGGTTTGTTAATGGATGCCATTTTAGTCTATGGGTCATTGATGCCATTGTTAGGGGTCTGTTTAACATATATTCTTCCCCTATTGGCAATAATGATATCCATTCATTAGATCCATCATGAAAAGCTATAGAAAAGCTCATGATGTCTCAGTTAAATGCCCCTGTTTCCCCGAAAATAAAACAGTAACTTTATATTAATTTTTGCTCCAAAAGATTTTACTTTTTTTATTTTTTTTTATTTTATATGTATACCTGCCTGGACACTATTTATGTTTTTTTTTTTTTTTAAATTAACTATAACTAGGGCTCAATTTTTGGGTAGGGCTTATACTTCAAGCATCCTGAAAATCATGCTAGGGCTTATTTTCAGGATAGGTCTTATTTTCACGGAAACTGGGTAGATCTTTATCAGATGCTATACAGTGTCATCCATCTCCCATAGGCTCATACGGTGTATGTTTAATGGATATGTTCTTTTACAGGACTCCATGGGATGGAATATTGTGGTTTACTAATCCTATCCTATACCTTTTTTTTATATACTGGCCAGAAGGAGGTGAAAGAGACAGTCTTTTGACCTTCATCTGACTAACTGAGCTCTATGCAGACATATAGCATGGGTGTCAATTTTTTCAGTGTACATGCTAAACAAAAGCAAGATGTGAACTAGTGTATCAGGAGAGACTTGTCAGTCAAGGCAAGTCAGGTGGGGAGGATTCAGCAGGGATCGGTCCAGATCACTCTTCTCCAGGCTCATCCTTAAACTGTGTTTTCTCTGAAATGCCATAGCTGCTGTAACAAGGGAGCCAGTTGGTATTTCATCCTGTCTGTGATTCAGACGGCATTAATCTCCTGACTGGTTCCCTTTAAATAATAGAATATCCTACTGATATACCATAACTTGCTATGATAGGAGAACCCCTTCATTGCCTTGTCATATGCAATAGAGCATGGTTTTGTAATGTGCAGCCAACTTTACATGTGGAGCGAACCCCTGTGACTTGTCTGATTAACATGTTATGAGTGTTTCACTGGAAAACTCTTTAATGCTTATTTTAAGAGTATTTTATGTAAACGTGTTTTCTCGCCTAACTCGTTGACTAATTTTGATACTTTTTGTTTAAGTCCTCAATCCTCAGGCTGCACTGTCTCAGGTTCGAGAACATCAGCTTTCTCTACAGGAAACCCCTGTTTGTGAAGTCCCAGCAGCTGTGACCCTTGTAACAAACCTTAATTCTGGCCCTGTAGATGCCATTGTTGCTACTAACGGTCCTGATCCTATAGTCTCTGCTGAGAGCGCTCTACTAGAGAAGATGAGCTGGGCCACTCACCAGCTGAAGGAAACTAGTTCTGTGGAGTACAGCTCCCAACTCTGTGCCCTGCTTGGCACTTGTGCCCAGAGTCTGAAGTCCCTGCGAGATCTCCGACATTGAAACATGGTGGTCCTTTTCATTGAAGGACTAAATGAACTCACTCGCTCATGTTCTCAATTCTTTCTCAAACTCGTCTATTAGTTATTGCATTTTTTGCAGCAAATGCAGTGTATCTTCTTAAATATTCTTTGTTTTCAGGGTGGCTTTCATTAGCCATGTGCTGTTTTGAATATTTTAACTACTTGGCCAGCTTTACAAATTAAAGGCTGTTTATGCAAATTAGGTCCCATTGGATGAATAAAAATAAGTGTGCTGTCATCACCACTTCAGATTTTGTGGCTGCTTCTTTATACGTGGATAAACATAATTGTCAATAGCCAGACACCATTCAGACATTTTAGTCACAGCGACATTCTGTATTCTTACATATGGAATTATTGTAGCTTGCTTTTAGGCCGGCTTCACACGAGTGTAAGCGCACTTGCACACGCCTGAGCATGGTGTTTTTGCAAAATGAACAATGTTTTTTTTCATGCACATCAGCGTATTTTACTATTCTTCTTGCCCTTCCCCACCCCGCAAGTCATGTTCACTTGAGTGCGGCAATTCAAATGTCTTAACTATTTCAAGATGTGTTCTTTTTTCAGAAAAATTATGCAGTGTTTCCCACATCCCCTTGTGCATTGCGTGTGCATTTGCGCACCCAACCCACCCTTCTCCTTCCCAATTGATTTTTATGGGGACCTCAGATGCACAAATATGCTGAAAAATAGAACATAATCTTTTTTTTTTTTTTTTTTTTTTTAATTTTATGACCGAAATGTGCGCAAAATATGGAAATGTGAACAAACCCATTGAAATCAATGGGCTCTATTATCTACATTATTCCGTGGGCAAATATATCCGTGTGAAGCCGGCCTTGATGTATACATAAAAATGAAAACATTTGCTTTTGCAATCATTTTGCACTTTGAAAAAAAGGAAATATATTTTTAATGTTGGCAATAGAAATGAGCATTAACCTCTACCATATGGCCCTCTGGATACAGTCAAACCTCTAGTTTTCGTTGGAAATCTAGCCGAAAGCAATCGGCCAAACTTGAAACGAGTGAAACTCACAGCAATTATTTCCATAGGAATCAATGTAAATCCAATTAATTTGTTCTGGACATTAAAAAAAATACACCAAATCACATTTAATAAAGAATAAATATAGTTTTTTTTTCCCCGGTGTCATCATGACGACAGTACCTGGGGGTTGCCCCTTGACCTTGTAGGGACAGGAAGCAAAAGACTTGAAAAGGCTCCTCCTGCCTCCCATTCTTCAGTGCTTCCTGTCCCTACGGCGACATGCAAGAGAGCTCCCTCCAGGGAGCTAAAAAGTTGAAGGGGAGTGCGGACCACAGGCTCGCCTCCCTTCTTGCCTCCATTTTCCTTATCCGCGGTCCAGGGGAACGGCGGGCCACAGGTTCTGCCTCCCCGCTTCACCATTGCGGCGCCAGGGAGAGCAGCAGGCCAGAGGCTCTAAGACCCCTCTCCCATCGTGGTCCGGTGGCACGGCAGACCACAGGTACTGCCTCCCCGCTTTACCACCGCGTCGGGGGGGGGGGCAGGCCAGAGGCTCCAAGACCCCTCTCCTACCGGCAGCAGACTCCAGCGCAGCCACGTGCGATGTTGGGGGTCGGGGCTAGTGACGTCACGACGCGGTGACAGCACACGCCTGGCTAACCCGGAAGTAGAGCCTGGGAAATTCTAAAAAGCCCCCCCCCCCCCCACCCCGGCAAGCCTCCACTGCAGGACACCTTCACAGAACGTGCACCCAGGCACAGGTCTGTCTTACAGCTCTCCTTCCGGCAGCATGACAAGCAGAGAGACTGATGTTGAGGCCCTACAAACCGTGAGTGTTCCATCTAAAAACCAAAAGGCGGGCCAGAGGCTCCAAGACCCCTCTCCTACCGGCAGCAGACTCCAGCGCGGCCATGCGCGATGTTGGGGGGGCGGGGCTAGTGACGTCACGACGCGGTGACGGCACACGCCTGGCAAACCTGGAAGTAGAGCCTGGGAAATTCTAAAAAGCCCCCCCGGCAAGCCTCCACTGCAGGACACCTTCACAGAACGTGCACCCAGGCACAGGTCTGTCTTACAGCTCCCCTTCCGGCAGCATCACAAGCAGAGAGTCTATGTTCATTTAAGCAGCAGCTAGTCATGCTGCTCACAACCTGCTATGGCTCTGCTTAAAAACAAATATACTACCCTGATGAAGCAGTTAACCCTGCATTAACTGCGGAAACGCGTCGGTAGAACTAGGCAGTAATAGGTTGCACTCTCGAAGGGGTTCTTTATGGTTTGGGTGGACTTTACAACTCAAGTCCTGGCCGGCTATGACCATATTTAGGTACCCTTATTGTAGATAGGTGACAATCTAAGGACAAGAACCTAATTGTCTCCACGCAGTAACACTGGTGGGGAAATTTCCAATGCATCACTGAAGAAGTCATGGTGCTGCTTTGGAATTGACCAAGAGGTTCTGAGGCAGCTTTGTGGCTGATTTGATTGACAACCACAAAAGCACCTATACATAGCCTTTCTATACTAACGATGGCAAACATTTATGTAGTATGGAAGGGGGGAGAGATACACACTATAAATTAAATGTGAATCTCCTATCCTTCTATACTTTATGTCCATCCAAGGATAAATGAACAGATATAATATAAGATATATATATCTAAGTGCTAATTTTGTGCGCTGGACTATATAACAATAGCGCCACACATAGAGATATATATATTGCTTTTTTTGTGTCCTAAAACTCTCGTTCAAATCTGACAAGAATCCCATTAAATTTTGAATCGTACCTCAGTGAACGTGCATTATATGGATCAAACACTACGAGTGGGAGTAAAATATATATACTCGGACGGCAACGAGGAAGTGATTGCCGTATAAGGTGTCTATCTTTGGCAGATATTAGATAAATCCCTAAAGGGAATCCATTAGTGGCGAACCATTAGGAGTGTCAGAAATTGAAAGGGGACACATTTATAAAGTACTTTAGGCACTTAATGAAGATATTAGTGTTGTCCTATACACATAGGCGCACATTTTTAAAAAAATTTTGGTGATCACGCATAGTTTTTACAATTTAGTTAATAAAAGTTATATTTTAGTACCAGTGGTTCCCATCGGTGATTTAGTTTTGTGAGACAAATTGGGATATTCGCCTGTTACGGTGATAGAGATTGTAGGGACAGGAAGCAAAAGACTTGAAAAGGCTCCTCCTGCCTCCCATTCTCCAGTGCTTCCTGTCCCTACAGCGACATGCAAGAGAGCTCCCTCCAAGGAGCTGAAAAGTCGAAGGGGAGTGCGGAGCACAGGCTCGCCTCCCTTCTTACCTCCATTTTCCTTACCCGCGGTCCGGGGGAACGGCGGGCCACAGGTTCTGCCTCCCCGCTTCACCACCGCGGCGCCAGGGAGAGCAGCGGGCCAGAGGCTCTAAGACCCCTCTCCCATCGTGGTCCGGTGGCACGGCAGACCACAGGTACTGCCTCCCCGCTTTACCACCACGGCGTCGGGGGGGAGGGGGGGACGGCAGGCCAGAGGCTCCAAGACCCCTCTCCTACCGGCAGCAGACTCCAGCGCGGCCACGCGTGATGTTGGGGGGCGGGGCTAGTGACGTCACGACGCGGTGACGGCACACGCCTGGCAAACCCGGAAGTAGAGCCTGGGAAATTCTAAAAAGCCCCCCTGGCAAGCATCCACTGCAGGACACCTTCACAGAACGTGCACCCAGGCACAGGTCTGTCTTACAGCTCCCCTTCCGGCAGCATGACAAGCAGAGAGACCGATGTGGAGGCCCTACAAACCGTGAGTGTTCCATCTAAAAACCAAAAGGGTGCAATATGTACAAAATTGGTTTTATGGGGCGGCAGTGTACGCTGGGTTTTTACGCCTATGCATGTATCGTTGCAGGACAGGGAATCTGCCAAAACAAAACAGGATCCCAAGAAAAGGCACAGGAAGTGCTCCCTGTGTTTTAAAAAACTAGACGAGGCGTACAAAAAAGCACTATGCCCAGAATGCATGGCAAAAATCCTCAAAGAGGAACAGTCGGTGTTCATGGAGGACATAAGGTCCCTTGTTAGGGATGAAGTCCGGGCATCTATTTCTAGCCTCCCCCCCCCCCCCCCCCCAGCCCAGCGGGAAAAAAGAGCCCCCAAGAGGCCCAGTTACGCGCTGTTAACGAGCTCGGACTCGGAGCAGTCATTGGGCGAAATATCGAAGGAGAGTTATTCGACCATCCCCCCCGACGCTAAAGACGAAAGACGGGCCGAGATCCGTTCAGGACGATAAGTTCGGCGGGCTCAGAGCGAGAAACAAGACCATGTTCCCGGTGAATACCACCTTGAAGAAGGTAATCGACGAGTGGGCCTGCGCAGATAAACATCTGTATCTGCCACGGGAATACAAAGAGAGGCTCTGGTTCGCGGAGGAGGGCGTGCAGATTTATGAGGATGTCCCAAAGGAAGACGCGCAGGTGGCCAGGAAGACAGCGCTTTCTTTTTGAGGACTCGTCACACCCTAAGGATCCTATGGACAATAAAGTGGACGTTCTAATGAAGCGGGCATGGCAGACGGCAGCCTATACCCTGGAATCGAATGTCGCAGCCACGTCCGTTGCAAGATCTCTGTTTCTCTGGCTGGGGGAGCTGGACGACCCGGTCAAGCAGAGAGCTTCCAGGGAAGAGATACAGGAATGCATACCCCTGCTGAAGCTAGCAACAGGCTTCCTGGCAGACCCTTCCGCCGAGTCGATGAGACTAGCGGCCAGAAATGCAGCGTTATCCAATATGGCTAGGCGGGCGATCTGGCTGAAGACCTGGAAAGGGAATGCCGCTTCTAAAAGTAAATTGAGCAACATTCCCTTCCACGGCATATCTTCGGGGCAGATCTGGGAAAAAAATCCAGAAGAAAGCAGCAGACAGAACCCACGGCTTCCCAGACCAGGCAAGAACCACGTGTCTCTCCCCCCCCCCCCCCCCTCTTAGGGTCTGAAGGCTGGTTGTCGCCTATCGGGGGAAAGGGAAGATGGGCCGCTGGTCCTACCCCAAGGGCGGCAGGGGTAAGACAAAGGAAATCACTACCCCAGTAGAGGATTCCCAGGTGGGGGTTAGATTGCTAAAGTTTGGGCCGGAGTGGCGGCACATTACAGATAACCCGGTTCTCCGGTTGATATCCCAGGGGTACAGGATAGAGTTCTTCGTCCGGCCCCCAAACAATTTCACGATTACCCCCATGCAATCCCCCGTCCTCCAGGATGTCTTCAGAAAGGAGATCACTAATCTGCTTCATATGGGGGCTATAGTACAGGTCCCGTCGGTAGAACAGGGATTAGGGTACTACTCTCCCCTATTCCTCGTTAAAAAACCAAACGGTGCGCACCGGATAATCCTCAACCTGAAGGGCCTGAATAGACATATCATTTATAAAAAATTTAAAATGGAAACCATCAGGTCAGCAGTGACCCTAGTAAAAAGGGGGGACTATATGTGCACGATTGACCTGAAGGATGCGTACTACCATTTCCCGATCCTGCCGGAACACCATAAGTATTTGCGCTTTGCGGTCAAGATAGAAAGCCGCCTGTGTCACTTCCAATTCCAGTGCCTACCATTCGGCAAATCCACGGCACCCAGGGTCTTTTCAAAGATGGTGGTGGAGTTGGTTGCGCACCTTCACGTATCGGGCGTTAATATCGTTCCCTACCTGTACGACTTGCTACTAATAGGACCCTCTGCAGAAGCCTTGTCGGAGGATACCGCTCGGGCCATCACCCTATTCCAGAGGCTGGGGTGGATCATAAACTTCCAGAAGTCCAGCCTCCTTCCTGAAATTCACAAAACATTCCTGGGGGTGCGGATAAACTCGGAGTCACAGACCCTATCCTTACCGCCACCTAGGAGGGAGAGCCTAAGACAGGCAATCCATAAATACAGGGGGAAGAGGCAGATATCGATACGGGACGGAATGAGACTCCTGGGCCTCATGATAATCGTGCATTCAGATCATACCATGGGCCCAGGCGCATTCAAGAACATTGCAGAGGGCCGTCCTGGGCAACTGGGATGGAGCAGCGATCTCATTAGACGCCAGGATGCACCTGTCGCTATCGGTCACTCGGTCCCTTCACTGGTGGCAGTCAGCGTGTAATTTAAATGCAGAATCCCCGTGGGTGGCGGAACCACTCATTAGTGTGGTCAATGATGCGAGCCAACTCAGCTGGGGAGCACAAGTAGGACAACGCCTGTTACAAGGGGAATGCGGCCCAAGGACTAGAAACCATAACTCAAATTTCAGGGAGCTCATGGCCATCTGGGAAGCATTGCACAGGGCACAAGACACCCTAAGGGACAAACATGTCAGGGTCTTCTCAGATAACGTGACTGCGGTCTCCTTATTTGCCACCAGGGAGGCACCAGGAATTACCATCTCCTGAAATTGACAGCCTGGATTTTCCGGTGGGCAGAAGCCACGGTGCGGTCCCTGACAGCAGTCCACCTCAAGAGGTCCCAGAGCACAACAGCCGATTACCTCAGCCGAAGACGCCTGGATCCAGGGGAGTGGTCCCTGAACCAGGAGGAGTTCCAGCATATCATAGACATCTGGGGCAGGCCGCAAGTGGACCTCTTTGCGAGTAGCACAAACACAAAATGCCCGATTACTTTTTCCTCAATCCAAGGGACAGGACTCTCTCAGAGCTGGGACATCGGTCTGGCCTATGCCTTCCCTCCCATTCCCCTTATCCCAAGGGTCCTACAGAAGATTCGGCAAAGCCGTATGACCGTCATACTTGTCGCACCCCGTACTGGGAAAAGCGGGTGTGGTTTCCCTTGCTCCTAAAACTGGCCATTGCAGATCCTATCGCAGGGCCCAGTTCTGTGCCCCAATGTACAGAGGCTGAAACTGACAGCATGGATGTTGAGGAACAGATGCTGCTAAGACAAGGTCTGTCCGCCAGGGTAATATCAACTCTGCGCCAGTGCCACAAACCTGTAACTACCGCCATTTATAATAAGATATGGAAGAGGTTCTCTTCCTGGAGGGGGTTGGAAGTCTCCAACCTAGACACCCATTGATCAAACATCGATAAAAACGCTAACCCTCAAAACAATATTCTTAGTCGCAGTTACAACGGCAAGGCGGGTTAGTGAGATCCAGGCCCTTTCATGTAAGACACCATATTTACTAGTCCTGGACGATTAAATCATATTAAAAATGGACCCCTTCTTTTTACCTAAGGTAGCCTCAAAATTCCATAGGCAGCAGGAGATTATCCTCCCATCCTTCTGTCAGGACCCCAAAAATGATAAAGAGAGAGAATACCACAGCCTGGACGTAAAAAAAACCATCATGTGTTATTTGGAACAAACATCCCCCTTTAGAAAGACTGACCATCTCTTTATTCAATTTCCGGGGCCGGGCAGAGGAAGGGCTTCTAAGAGGTCTATTAGCCGCTGGATGAAAACAGCAATCCAGCAGGCGTATTCTTCCAGCAACAGGCCGATTCCGGAGGGACTCAAGGCCCACTCGACGAGAGCAGTAGCATGCTCTTGGGCAGAAAGGGCCATGGCTACGCTGGATCAGATATGCAGGGAGGCCACGTGGTCTAGCCTGCACACATTTACAAAACATTATAGATTAAACACCGACCTCTCCTCGGACCTGTCGTTCGGTAGGAAGGTCTTGCAGGCAATAGTCCATCACCCCCCCCACACACACACACACACACACACACACACACACACCCTAAAAGTAATTTGGTATAACTCCAGGTACTGCCATCATGATGATGCCGGGAAAAAGGACAGAATTTCTTACCGAAAATTCCTTTTTTCCGAGTCATCATGACGGCACGTTACAAGGTCAAGGGGCAACCTCCAGGTACTTCTGTCATGATGACTTGGAAAAAAGGAATTTTCGGTAAGAAATTCTATCCTTTAATACCAATACAAAAATAAATGAATATAAAAGACTACTGTAAATAAAAAATGAACATTTAACATGTTATTGAACATGTTACTGTGTATTATCTGTGCTGTTACATAAGACTGCAGGTGACATCTACTACATTATCTGTCCTTAGGGCTATCACCGTGTTCTCTATGCTGTTACATAGGACTGCAGGTGGCATCATTATCTGTCCTCAACGTTATCACTGTGTGTAGTGTTATGGCACTTTTAGACACAGCGATTTCAGCTCAAAAATCACTCAAAGCCATCTTTTGAGTGATAATTGTTGTAATTTCAAAGAACAAACACTTGAATGTGCTATCAGCTTGCTCACTTCATGTATGTTTCACGATCCACTGCTTGCTCAAGCGGGTTCACCTGCCCCAGTCCTGGGCTTTAGCAATAAGGAATTCCATGCAAGGAAAGAGGGTAACCCACGCTTGCTTGAAGAGTAAAATTTGTAATCTGCCTTTATTTAGTCATATGAATAGCCGATACGCGTCTGGTTAGAGATATCGGCTATTCAGATCATACCACTGACGTAGGCTCTGTGCAGCTGATGCGCATCTGGTTAGAGATGTGTATACCTGGCAATTTTAATATGACTAAGGCTGCCTGCAGACGGGCAGGTTGGATCCGGCAGCGAGAATTTTCGCCACGGGACCCGACCTGAGCGCCTGCAGAGAGCAGCGCGTACTCACCCGCTCCCCGCAGCTCCAGATCTTTCATGTGCCTGCGCATGCGCAGACCGAAGCCGGCGGCGGGTGAGTGACGTTTAATAGAACATGCCGTGGTTTGTTTGCCGCGTGAGATTTCCTGCGGCCAAACCGCGTCCGTCTGCATAGGATTGCGTTTGTTAACGCAATCCTAGGCAGGCTTCCAGCGGCGAAAATCCCGCCGCGGAATTTCCGCTCGTCTGCGGGCGGTCTTAATAAAGGAAGATTACAAATTTTACTCTTCACGCAAGCGTGGATTACACTTTCCTTGCATGGAATTTCTTATTGATCATTGTGTCTAACTGCACTGATATCCTGTAGTTTTTGTTAAGCCGTTGCTGATCGCTTATCTTTCAGTATGCTGAAAGATCAGCGATCAGTTATTAGGAGTTCACAGCAGGATACAGTTGATACAGGCGGGGGATGAAGAACACAGCTGTCCAGCTGTGTTCTGTATCCCCTGCTTGGAGCGCTCAACTGTATAACAGCCAGGTACTCCGAGCAGAGAACAGCTGAATGCAGAAAACAAGCGGGGCTCCCGCGCATGTCTTCTGCATACCCCGCTCGGAGTGCAAGGTGATCACTCAACGTTTGAGCGATCACCGTGCGCTGTAAGCACACCGATTATTGCTCAAAAGATTTTTTTGAGCAATAGTTGTGTCTAAACCAGGCTTTACTTAGGACTGCAGTTGATATCACTGTGTTATCTGGGTAAACATGGCCACTTACATTACACTACAGTACTGTTTTACTACCGCCCACAGCGACACTGGAGAAGGGTGGGGTAGCTTTTCAGCATCAGGAGGAGGAGATGCTGAGCAGGAGATCACGTGCGCCGCATCAGCAGTGAGCCCATGTGGGCCGGCGCCCGCCAATAAAAATCGAAGCAGCCAGTGAACCTAGAGGCGAAATTCTGGTTTGTAAAATCAGTGACACTGGAAACCAGCTAAACTAGAAGACCATGAAACTAGAGGTTTGACTGTATGTCTGATGCCCTGTGCAGCCAGGGAGTGTATCACCTATAGACTTTTTTTATTTTATTTTTTTATTTTACTAATCAAAAAAACGATAGTGAAACATGTTCCATTTTTCTAGTCTATTTTTATTTTCTGATTGTGTATTTGTATATGTTTATTCTATTGTCTGTACATGACTATGGGGGTGGCCATCTTGAGTAAGCTGCAGCGAGATGCTTTACAGCACTCATGGGCCATTTACACAATGGACAGGAGGGAACTCATTGACTTCTATAGGAAAGTACTCTGGGCATGCTATGACCTTTGCAGAGGTCATTGTTTAGGGAGGGGAAGGAAGTGAGCTGTGACTATGACCTATGGTGCATCCTGTGTCATCTACATAGAGGTTTCATTGTAATCCTGTCTGTAATGATAATGTGATGAATGCTGAACAGGAACAGGAAGTGACAGACTATTGTTAGGCTTACTGGTCAGTATGAGAACTGTAAGATTTTAGGGGGGGGGGGGTTGTTTTGTTTTTTAAACGGATGGCGACATTAAAATGAAAATAAATTCTTAACACAAATATGTTTAACTTAAATATTTGACTTATGCAATACCTCATCTTCTAATGACATGGAAACTTATCACCGTGAGATGGGAAAGAGGAGCATGATGGGAGGATGGTGTCAATCTTCTGTATAGAGATCACTGCTAATAACACTCAGCAAGCATTGCATCACCGTTATCTGTGATCTGCATACAGAGGATTTCTGGAAGAAAATGGATCATGCCATTCCTGCGTTCTTCAGCCTCAGAGCAAGGTATGAAATAATGTTAAACGAGTTCTTTCACCAAAACATTTATCTAGAGGGTAGCTGATAAATGAGTGAGCAGGTCAGATCCCCAGGGATCACTACAATGGCGTACTCTGTCCCCCAGGTTGAATGGAGCAGTGGGGTTCATTCGTCATTTACTGTCTTTAAAAGGGAGCGTGACTAAGTGGAGTTGTAAAATGGACCAGTTTATTAATGGTTGTGTCACAATTTCAGCACACAATATTGGTCTAAAGTAAACTTTACGAGGTGTTGTAAGTAAAAGGTGGGTCTAACATCTATCCCAGTGTGCAATACTATGATAAATTTGGCATATCTTCTACTTGTCTCATCTAGGTTTATGCTGTCTTAGGGCTCTTACCCACTGGCGATATGACTTCCCTGCAATGCGAGAGTGAGTGAAAATGTATGATGTTATAACCAATGATTTTCAATGGTTTCATTCTCATTAGCAATGTTTTCACTCTAACACCACACCGCAAAGAAGAATGTATGATAGCGCCCATTGTTTTCAATGGGGCCGGCAGCAGCACTGGCCCTATTGAAATCAATAGGAGAAGATTGTGAAGCAGGCTAGGAATCTCCCCTGAGAGAGGAGGGTGGGGGGGTGGAACTACTGGGGATCTCTGCCATATCTCTCCATATTTGGAGTGATAGCGGACGGACCTAGTGGGTTTCCCCAAGAGTGGGGACGGGGCTAGAGAGGTTATTATAGTGATCTCTCTAGCGCCGCCCCCTCAATTTGCTAGAGAGATCACTATAATAACCCCTCTAGTTCCACCCCCTGCTCTCTGTGAAACCCACTAGGCCTCTCTCAAGGGGGATTCCTAGCCTGCTTTGCGATCTTCTCCTATCGATTTCAATGGGGCCAGCGCTGCTGCTGACGGCCCCATTGAAAACAGTGAGCGATATCTCACATTCTTCTTTGCGATGCAAGGTTAGAGTGAAAACATCGCTAATAAGAATGAAACCATTAAAAATCATTGGTTGTATTATCATGCGTTTTCACTCACTCTCGCATCGCAGGGGAGTCGGATCGCTAGTGGGTAAGAGCCCTTTAGGGTTTCTTTCAGGAGTTAAAAAAATAAATAACTGACAGGCTTAAAATTGTGTAAACCAAAGAAAAGAAAGACATGCTGAGTTACTTCAGAGGCTTCCCTTCTTCAGACCCCTGAAGAAGCTGGCAGGTAGTCACATGCCGTTCATTGTGCAAGACCATTCTGCCAATAACTGTCAGTGGTGATTCTTCCATAGCCATTTGTCTTTGATTTCAAAGATAATTACATTATGTATATATTTTTGGCAGTATATAAGTAATGGGAAAATGGCTTTCATTCTCTATAGGCAATATTTATGTATCAGATCCCTATAACCCTAAGTTGTGTCTCTGTTTTTTAGATCATAGGGAAGCAAGACTCCTTACACATGGCAGTACTTTGGTCAGTATTGTGTGTAAGTATTTGTCCAGCTAGTTTCAGATCATCTTTGCAATGCATGTTTAGTGTGTACACCAGGAAAGCCCCTAATCTACATACTAAGCATGTTCATAGGGTTACGTTAGCCCGACAGGGGCCAAAAGAAGAAAGACAGAGTAGTCTGGTTGAGTATGCTATTCCATTCAACAGAATCCACTTAAAACGTGTACATTTTGCTTACAGTGGGACCCTATGGGAGGCTGTATAATTGCATCGCTACAAAGCATGTTTCGCAAGTCTTCAGTTAACGTGTACTTTAAACATGGGCCTCAAAAATAATGTGAACAGAGGTTAATACAAAAACAGGTGTGGGACCCACAGAGAAAAACTTGGTAATGGGAAATTTTGCATATCTTTCATGTTTTGGACACACTCCTGGTTTTGACAAATCATGACCAAAAAGCTACTGCGTGAAAGTGGCCATATCCAGGGTGAAAATTAAAGGGATATCACTAGGATGTGCCATTATTTTATGATGAGTTGGAGCCTGACCCCATCGGTCCAGAGATTTGATGGGGCCACAGCCCACATGACTCTTGCACCTCAGTTGTTTATCCTGTGTAGAGGTGCTTCCGGCCACTCAGCAAGGAATTGCAGCCGGTTCTATTCACTCGAATGGAGATATGCTGCAGCTTCCCTGCACAGCGAGGGCGCCGCTATGCAGGGAAAAACAATGCGGTGCCACCTTTATTCTCGGAAGTATTGAGGTCCCATAAGTCCAGATCTCACTGATCATAAAATGTGCATTTCAAAAATCGTCAGGACTCAGGATGTACTTGGATGCCTCTTTGGATACATGTGGGCCATAGTGTATGTATGTGTGTGTGTAATATATAATATATATATATTAGTGTATGTGTATATAAAATGTGTATATGTATGTGAAGTCATTAAATATAACCCAAGGTAAAGCAATTTTATAATCATTCTGTTGCAAATGTGGAGAACATGATCCACCATCCCTGGCAGCTGCTTCCCCTTTTAGGAGGACTTCACTTTTAAAGTCGTTCTGATTTATATTCTTGTTAGGAAAGTGGGCTTTCACAGCATGATATGTATTGTTTCCTTTATCGTAAGTCAATATTTTAAGCCCAAGCTTTCCATTTCGTGCAGAGTATGTACTTTCAGCAGCTGTTACTATGGAAACCTAGCATCTGAGAGTCGTTTTTACCATAGGAGAATGATGTCATTTTCTTTTCTCTTTTCCTTTTTTTTCGATCATATGGAGTCTGGAGAGAATACACCGTTAGTAGTTTAAATAGCGTAATGTAAAAACCTGGTATGGATCGAGTGGGGTAGATACAGGTGAATCCACATGTGGTCTGGGTGCCCCTGTAGTTATTAACCCAGGTGAGTTCATTCCATCTTTTTCTGCTTTTGTTCTCATAAAAAAAAAAAAATCTGACTAAGAGTGCGTGGAGGCGAAGACTGGGATTTACTGTTCCCTCTGACGTCGCTGCGCTTACATTTGTTGGAGGGTTATGGGGATATGAGGATATCCTTTTTTGGGAAGATCGTTTACACTGGAAAGATACAGTTTTTGAATTTTGTTTGTTAGACTTGTATTTTTCTGGTATTTTGTAATGTTATTTCATATATACCATATCTGTTCAGTCTGTCATTACATATGTTATCCTACATTGTATTGGTTATCTAAAACTAGATGAAAATGACAGATTAAGGCGATCCTCCGGTCATGGACAACAAAAATGACCGTACTACTTTTCTGACTAACTGATGCACACTGTGTATTAGTATGCATCATTGGTCAGAGACGCTACACCTGCTTAGATTGGCTAGTGCTACCCATGTGAGCAGTGGTGACCAGTGAGAGCAGCATGCACTGCCTTAGACTAATGATGTATATTATTGTACAGTGTGCATAAGGTATTCAAAAAACTGGTGTGGCTATCTTTGTCCAGGACCAGAGTGTCACTTTTAGGGATGAAAAGGGGACTGGAGCCCTATAGCGCACACCATAGACTACCACAGGTCAGCACATGTTTCAGTTCTGCACTATGCACACAGAGTGACGTTGCTTATTAATAGGGTTGTCCAGGGTGCCAGAATCCTTACCAGGGCCTGAGGGGTCAAAACCTCCACTTGTGGCATGGTTCCAACACCAGATCACTTGGTATGAATTCTCTTTGTGCAACTTAGGACCGACTGTTCCACGCATCTTAGTAACTAAGCCAGCCTGATTCTCTGTCTCCACCTTGAGCTTAACAATCAGCCCTTTCTGATGACACGACAGGCACAGAGAGGATCCATACCATTTTGACATTGTGTTGGAACCTGGCTGGACATGGAGGATCTGACACCGTAGGATTAAGGATTCCAGCTCCCTAGACAGTATCTTTAGCCCCTTATTGACGCGGCCATTTTAGTTTTTACCCTTCCCCCTTTAAAAAATCGTACCACTTTTATTTATCCATCGATGTAGCTGTGTGAGGGCTTGTTGTTTGCTGCACGAGCTGTATTTTTCAATGGTACTATTTAATGTACTGAAAACCCTAAAACAAAATTCTAAGCGGAGTAAAATGGGAAAAAAAAATGAAATTCCGCTATTTTTCGGTGTGTCTTTTTTCTATGGCGCACAAACTGCAACAAAAATCACATGACAGCTTTATTCTATGGGTCAGTACGATTACTACGATACCAAACTTTTATTGTTTTTTTTTTGTTGTTTTTTTTTTTGCTGTACTATTATTTTTTTCAGACATTTAATTTTTAAAAATTATTTTCAGCCGCCATCTTCTACACGCAATTACTTTATTTTTTCGTCGACCTAGTTCTGCAAAGGCTCATTTTTTGAGGGATAACCTATAGTTTGGTACCATTTTAGAATACATATGACTTTTTGATCACTTTGATTAATCAGACTTTTATGGACATACTTTTATGGCGATACTAAATATGTATTTTTGTTTTATGATTTAGATTCATTTATTATAAATGTGGTATAAGGGGGTGATTGAAACCTTTATTATTATTATTATTATTATTTTTTTTTTTATAATTAGTAATACTTTATTGATCTTATCTTTCCTTTTTTTTTAGTCCCCACAGAGGGCAATGCCTTAGCATTACATCATACTGATATCGGGCAGGCTGTTTATCAAGCCACTCCATGGGGATGGCTTGATAGGCATACTGCAAAGACAGCCCTGGGGCCTTTCAGAAGACCCCTGGCTGCCATTACACCCACACGGCTCCCTACAATATCATTGCACGGGGCCATACGTGTTCGGTGTTTTAAATGCTGCTATCAGAATAGACAGGGGCATTTAAAGGGTTAGCTGATCGGTGCTGTTGCCGCCAGGTGTCGGCTGTAAGAAATAGAAGTGCATGATGGGAGATTGTCACCCCGAAGCTGCAGGACGTAAATGTACGCTCTGCAGTGATAAAGGGTTAAAGACCAATGCTAGTCAAGTAAATGTGTCTTTTGATAAGAAAGGGGGATATTTTACATCCCTTAGGGCTCCCGATATCGCTGCGTTTTCTTAATGTGAATGTCAATGGGACTTTCTAATATTAAAATCGCATCACAAGTTTGTGCTTTGCGATTTTTGTGCGAAGCATTTTTAACACAAAGTCCTATTGATATTTGGGTTTAAAAAAAATGCAGCGATTTATCGCAGCGTTAAACAGACGCAGGTGTGTGGGAGCCCTCAAAAAGCAGGTTAGTCTCTAGAACTAAAACCACTAGGATTGCTGCAGTCAGAATGAAGCCATACTCACTGGTGTACTGATACACAATACATGTTCAGGTATAGACATCACATCCCTCAGCAGGCAGCTTGCTCTATGGAGGAGCATTCTATTAGTGCAATATATTGATAAACAGCCATACACACACCTCCCACATATTGAGGGAAGGAAGTTGCTTACTATTATACTTGCACCTGGATAAGGCTAAGGGCTCATGTCCACAGGCACGCACGGTTTCCCCGTGCCGAATCCCGCAGCGGATTCCACCCATGCCCGCAGACATGAGGCCAAAAAATACAATCTCACCTATCCGGATGCTGCGTGGATCACCTCTGTCGCAGCCGGATGTTCTTTCTTCTGCACGTGGATGCGCTTGGGACGCTGGTGGCATGCTGCGCACATGCACCCTGCTTTCTTTTTAAAAATTTTTTAAATGTCCTGCTTTTCTGCTGATCCTCGGTACGGATGCAGTGTCAGCTGTGTCTGTGCCGTGGAGCGGACAGCTTCCATTGACTTCAATGGAAGCCATTCAATGCGGGAAAACAACAGAAAATGGAGGATGCTGTGATTTTTATCCCGCACGTGCGATCCGCATGCCAGGATAAAATTACATCCGCAGGTATTTAATTACCTGCGGATGCCCAATGCATGTCTATGGGCATATTGAACTGCGGATTCAATTTTGCCTGTAGACATGAGGCCTTACAAAGGGTGCCAGTTCCACTGGTACATGTAGTGCACCACGAAGGCTTACAACCTATTAATGATGCCTCATATGATTCAGACTGTAGGTTGCCTGGCCCCTCAGACGACATGTACCCTGGCTGACACCCCGGGCTCCTCCAGCATTTAATGCCAAACGAGAAGAATGCAAGAATGATAAACATGAGGTAGTGTTTAATATTTTGGCAAAAAAACGCAAGCTCACAAATGTCCAGGGTCTTCATTTTCTTGTGACCTCCTACACTAACATTACACACAAATCACAGTAAAAGGACATATCACAGAAGGTGGCCATAATTACTGATGCACAAGACGGGCCGGTATAAGCACGCATCCATCAGCATGCAGACAGGCAGCTTGCTGTATGGAGGAGAATTGCACAGGTGCAATATACTGATAAACAGCCACTCACACACCTGCCACATATTATGGGGCGGTGGCTACTTAGTATTATATTGCACTTGCACCCTTTGTAAGCCTTATCTAGGTGCAAGTATATTAAGCAACCCTCACCCCTCAATATGTGGCAGGTGTGTGAGTGGCTATTCACCAGTATTTTGTACCCGTGCAGTGCTGCTCCATATAGCAATCTTTCCATCTGCATGCTGAGGGATGTGTGCTCATACCTTGTGTTGTGTATCAGTATACAAATTATTCTGTGATTCCTTCTTTTTTTTTTTTTTGAATTGATATGAACTTTTCTGTAATTTACAGCCAGATTGCGACAAAGAATTTCTCATTCATGTTTTTAAAGTTTGTTGTCCAAACCAAGGATTGCACCAACTATGAGGCGATGAGCAGTAGATGGTTTCTACTGCTGCACAATATCATCTCATACGTGCTGATAGCGGTTACCACACATAGCGGTGCTACAGATTTCCCAATTGCAGTCAAAATATAATGGCGTGCTCTTTTACATACCGCGTTCTAGAGATATTCACTCCTAGAAGCTCTGCTCACAGAGCCAGCGTACAGTTGACAGATCTGTAAAAATTTACTGCTACATATCCAGTCTGTCTTTTCTAAAATAAGACGGCAAATGTGTTATAATGAATTCACTTCAGGAAAAGAAAAGGAGAGAAAGAGGGGGGAGTGGAAATGCTATTGATAACCTGTCATCAATAGTCGCTCGGGACACCCACCGATCAGCTGAGTGGGCGCATGTTGTCAGCACCGCAATAACAGAGGTTGGAGCAGAAGCCTCTGCACCGACCTCTGTGTAGTGGCCAATAGTGTCTGCGCTCCAGATATGGGGGGAATATAATAGTATAATACCAATCTAGTCTTTAGGGAAAGAGGGGACTTACTTGTTTGGTACGGAGTCTGTCAGCAGGCAGAACTCCACATCAAGGAGATCCACTTCAGCTTTAAAAAGTTACTCAGGTGGAAATCCCAATTAGCAGAGCAGTAGGAACCATAAACCGGCCGTGTTCAGCCTGGGTGATGAATAATAGAGAGCAAAGAAAATGTGTAGGTTCACTTGAGCTACGTTACACCAATCTTTAAAGTAAAAAAGTCACAAGAAGGTATACACTTACATCACTGGGGGGATCTGGAGCCAACCATTTCCGCCCATTCCAGGTTTGCCTTAAAAAATGTAGATACTAGTTGTTTTTTTCTTTATTCACACGAGTTAGTGGCAAAGTATAACAAAAATACAATACAGGGAAACGCGTTTCCCGGGCTCACATACCCCTTTCTCAATGCCACGAAATGCGTTGCCCTGTATTGTATTTGTGTTCTACTTTGCCACTAACTCGTGTGAATAAAGAAGAAAAGAAGCAGCTAGTATCTGCTTTGTTTAAAGCGAACTTGGAATGGACGGAAATAGTTGGCTCCAGATCCCCCCAGTGAAGTAAGTGTATACCTTCTTGTGACTTTTTTACCTTAAAGAGTGGTGTACTGTAGCCCAAGTGAACCTACACATTTTCTATTTGCTCTCTGTGTACTGGCCGGCACTTGTAACTGCAGGCACGGTTCTCATTGATTTCAATGGGAGCCGTGCCTGCAGTTACAAGTGCTGGCCACTATACAGAGATTGGTGCGGAGGCCTCTGCTCCGAACTCTCTGTATTTGAAGCTGAAGTCTCAATGGTCATCAATAGCATTTCCCTTGGAAAATCTATTAACCCCGTAATTACCACCCCATTGCCTTTTTATGTCCTAGCTAAGTGGGCTTTAATCCTTGAGGGCGTAAAAACATGCATCCTCTGGGGATTAAAGTCAGGGATCGGATCCATGAGGGGAGATGAAAATACTCACCTGAAGTCCCTCGAGGCCCCCAAAAGTGCCGGGCACCACTGCTGATCTACGTGTGCGCAGTAGAAACTAATGCCAAAGGTGCCTTTGGCATAGTAACCAGCAGGGACCAAAGTGATTGGTCCCTGCTGAAATGGATGGCTGTGATATACTATACTATTTGCACCCCAGAAAAAAATCTGTCCATGGACTAGTCATTTATAAGTTTTAAGGGCTGTCTATCATTCCGCCAATTTATTCCATCGAAGCTCGCTAGGTATGGCGTTAAGCTGTACAAAGTTTGCGCGGCAGGTGATACATGCGTTTTTTGTTTTATCTATGAGGGCAGGGACCGCCAATTAAATCCCCCTAACTGTCCCCAAAATATCGGCACTAATGGAAAAATGGTAGAGGAGTTCATGGGCCCATTTTTACATAAAGGATACTATGTGTATACCGATAACTATTACACCAGTCTCCCACTTTATAAAACCTTATACAACGCAGATACAGGGGCCGGCGGAACAGTACACAAAAACGGTGGGATTCCCACAACCTCTGGTTTACAGGCACGTAGAAAGGGGGATGTTTTACGTGTTGGCAAATGAGCCCCTGCTTGCTGTAAAATGGCATGACAGGAAAGATGTTTTTATGCTGTCAACCATGCACGCAGACACCTCGCTTGCAGTAAGGGAGAGGGGAGCCTGCAACAGAGAAAACAAAACCTGTGCGTCACAGATTACAATAAATTTATGGGGGGGGCGTAGATCTGTCGGACCAGGCGCTTCAGCCATATCTGATTAAGATCACTACATATAATGCATATGTAATTTATAAAACATCCCAGTGAACCCTGAGCTTCCTCCAGTTCCAGGAGCAGCTCTTTGGACACCTTTTGTTTGAAACCGCCGCTCCCCAGGAGTCATTACAGTCCAAGGAGGTGCAAAGGCTCACAGAGCGCCATTTTCTGCACCCCATCCTTGAAACTGCAGGCAAAAAATACCCCCCAAAAAAGTGCTGTGTTTGTAACAAGCAAGGGAGGAGGAGGAGGGATACCTGATTTTATTGCCCCATGTGCCCATCCCAGCCAGGCCTCTGTAATTACCCCTGTTTTAAGACCTACCATACAATCTTACATTATTAATTGTATTTAATATATAGGGAATGCCAAAAAGGCAGGGAAGATTCTTTTTAGTGAGTCAATTTTTTTTTTTCGCAATGGGGCTTGGAATTTATTCCGTTGCGCCCTGAAATCCAATGGGTATTCTCTCCATTATATGCTTAGCCAGGTGTCCCATAAGAAGATTGGGGTTACAATGGGGGTATTGCTGAACACAGAAGAACTAGTGCTATGAAATGTTGGTTGTGTCTCTCTAGTTTTCCCTGGTTAAAACAAAGAAAACTGTCATGAAAGTGACAAATTTTTGAAAAAAATGAAATTGTATTTATTTTTCACTTGCTTTATAATAATTAAAAACTTTAAAATGTGGAATCAGAATGCTCAGTACACACCTAGATAAATGGCCTTGGGGGCCTAAATTGGGTCACTTGTGAGGGGTGTTCTATTGTTTTAGCAGTTTAATGGCTCTACAAGTGTGCAATGGGACTGGAATTTATTCAGTTTTGCCCTGAAATCTAATGGGTGTTCTTTCTATTATAAGCCTAGCCATGTGTCCTATAAGAAGACTGGGGCTACAATGGGTATGTTGGGGTGAAAGTTTTCATTCATGTGTGTGCTGTACAAAAAACACTGTTTTCAAAATGACACAAATGCCAAAAACATGAAAATCGTAATTTTTTTCCTTCTGGTTCGCTTAGATTCATTCAAAAACTGTGGGGTCAAAATATGCAGTATGCCGCTAGATGAATTCGTTAAGGGGTCTAGTTTTCAAAAAGGCGTCATTTGTGGGGGCTCCCCATTGTTTTGGCCACTCTACAAGTGTATAATGGGGCCTAAAAGGCCTTCAAGCAAAATTTCTGTTCTAAAAGCCACCGGCTACTCCTTTCAGTTTGGGCCCCATTGTGCACACAGACATAATATTAGGGCCACAATTGGTATGTTTCGGAACTCAGGACAAACAGGGGTATCCATTTTGGGGTATAAATCCTGTCTTTAGGGCTTATTCAGACGTGCCTATATCAGCGGGGTTTTTTAACGCCCGGCCGATATACGCTGTCCCTCTCTGCAGGGGGAAGAGGCAAGGCAGAACGGGCCAGGAGCAGTGCCCTGAGCTCCCGCCCTCTCTCTGCCTCACGTCACTATTTGCAATGGGAGGGGGCGGGTGGAACTTAGCCACACACCCTCCCATTGCAGAGAGGGACAGCGTATATCGGCCGGCCGTAAAAACCCGGCGGATATACGTACATCCGAATACGCCCTTAAAATGACATATTTGCAAGAAAATGACATTTTATTTTTTTTCCTCTAAATTGCATTAACTCATGAAAAAAACTTTGGGGTTAAAATACTCATGACACCCTTCAGTGAATATATTAAGGGGTGTAGTTTTTAAAATGGGGTCATTTGTGGGGGTATGTATCATTCTGACACCTATGACCTTTCAACCAATCTTGGCTTGGTGTAGAAAAACTGTTTCTCAAAATGTTGAAATTTGTATGTCTAAATGGTTAAAAAAAACTGAAAGTTTTTTCAAAAGTGCATCCAGAAGAAAGTAAACAGATGGAAATGTATATCTGATCAAAAATGTGTACAGTATGTTTGCACATATTTGAGATATTACAATTGAAAATGTGAAAAAAATGACAATTTTTCAAAGTTTTCCCAAGTTTGGTACATTTAATAAATGTGCACAAATTATATTGGTCTATTTTTTCCACCTAAATGAAGTACAACATGTGGCGAAAAAACTGTGTCAGAATCACTTGGATATACAAAAACTTTGCTGAGTTATTCTATGTTAATGTGATACATGTCAGATTTCCAAAATTTGGCTCTGTCGGTAAGAGGTTAAGGATGGCAACATCTGGTTTAGCTTATACCAAGAGAGCCACCTCAGAAGTCCAGCAACATGCAATAGTTTGCTTTGTGGCTAAGAAGTTTTATAAAGGCATATGGACACCCTGTATTGTTCTATTGTAAAACCAAAGGCAAATCACTGTCTATAATCCCTGCTATGGCATATGGACCACATGTGGGTCACCTGCTCAGGTTCCCTCCTATGTGCCAGAGCAGAGTGCCTCCAGTTCAGGCAGATTCAAGCCGTCCTCTGAATGGCCACCATTCAAAACTACAATGGCTGACTATGGCTTCCCTTGGCGTAATCGGCTGGTGTCGGGAGGAGGACCCAGGGCAGTCAGCTAGGTGCTTGCATTCTGAAGAAAATTGTCTCCGACGAGACAACCCCTTTAGGGTGCTTTCACGTGGATGCAATTATTTCACATTCTGCATCAAAATCCGCTATGAGACTTGGGTGTTTCAGTATGAAATTTGCAGCGATGAAATAACCTGCAGATCTAGGTGCAAAATGCAGGCTAATTCCACCCGGTATTAGTGTATCTTGACGCCACCAGGAACTCCTGGTGGAGTCACGTTTGACAGGGGGTTGATGCCCCCTGATGCTGATTGGCTGCACAGCAGCCTGGAAAACTAGGTCCTGGCAGGGCAATAAAAGCAGGGGGAAAAAACATGCAGCTGACCGTGGTGCAAACGGTGATACAGTAATACCTAAGTCTCCGCCGCCACCCCTGTAAGCTCTGTGGGCGCCGCTCCCCCACTGATATTTGCCGGCCGCCGGCAGGGCTGTCTGCTTCGTACCCTGCGCTCCAACACAGACATTTGCTGCCCTTACCGCCGCAGGGACTGTGTGGCTCCCGCTCCCCTGCTGACAGCTGGCGGCCTGAGCGCTTCTGCTTCGCCGCAGGAAAAGCCACATCAAGTAAGGTGGGGGGAAGCATAACAGTATCGCTCAGCCCGTCCCGGTCGCATATTACCAAAGGAGGCCTGAGTTCTCCTATGGGGCCGATTCAGCCAATCAGCTGGCTGGAATCGGCACCACGTGACACAGCGGCGTGCCCGCGCATTGCTGTGCACAGGATTGTGCTGCCTGAGTTCTCCTGTGCGGCCGATTCAGCCAACAGCGGCGTGCCCGCGCATTGCCGTGCACAGGATTGTGCTTTGCCCGCGCTTTCACATGCTCAGTGCCTTGCCATGCACTCGTGTGCACACAGGATTGTGCCTTGCCCGCGGTTTACATGCCACTCGTGTGTGGCACAGACAGTTATTGATTTGGCAGGTATTTTTTGCGCTTTTTGGCAGGTATTTTTTGTGCTTTTTGGCAGGTATTTTTTGTGCTGTTGCCAAAGGTGATTATTTCTTTTGCGCAAGTGGATTTGCCAGCGGAAGTTTTACATCTTTTGCGCAAGTGGATTTGCCAGCGGAAGTTTTACATCTTTTGCGCAAGTGGATTTGCCAGCGGAAGTTTTACATCTTTTGCGCAAGTGGATTTGCCAGCGGACGTTTTACACAGGACTACTAAAAGCCAAGGTAAGCTGCTGCATCTGCTCATTTAATTGCGCTCTTACTTCCCCTGCGTGCATTGGCGGAGAGGCGGCCAATTCTGCATGCCGCTGCATTGTCCACGAGCGCGATCCCCAGCATGCCGCTGCATTGTCTCCGCGATCCCCAGCATGCCGCTGCATGCATTGTCGCCGCTGCATTGTCCACGAGCGCGATCCCCAGCATGCCGCTGCATTGTCTCCGCGATCCCCAGCATGCCGCTGCATGCATTGTCGCCGCTGCATTGTCCACGAGCGCGATCCCCAGCATGCCGCTGCATGCATTGTCGCCGCTGCATTGTCCACGAGCGCGATCCCCAGCATGCCGCTGCATTGTCTCCGCGATCCCCAGCATGCCGCTGCATGCATTGTCGCCGCTGCATTGTCCACGAGCGCGATCCCCAGCATGCCGCTGCATTGACGCCGCGATCGTGAGCATGGAGCTGCATGCATTGTCGCCGCTGCATTGTCCACGAGCGCGATCCCCAGCATGCCGCTGCATTGTCTCCGCGATCCCCAGCATGCCGCTGCATGCATTGTCGCCGCTGCATTGTCCACGACCGCGATCCCCAGCATGCCGCTGCATTGCTACGTGTGGAGACGCGGTTACCTGAGATTTGTGCGCTGTGCGCTGCTACGTGTGGAGACGCGGTTACCTGAGATTTGTGCGCTGCTACGCGTGGAGACGCGGTTACCTGAGATTTGTGCGCTGCTACGTGTGGAGACAACACCCAAGATTTGTGCGCTACGTGTGGTGAGTACGTCACCTGAGATTTGCGCGACGCCACCTGACGCCACCTGTCTTTTTTTGCAGATTTGTGCGCCTTATTGCAAAATAACGTGTGGAGAGGATCCTGACGTTTGGACACGTTTCGAGAAGAATTTCGCTTCGCTCGGACACCATCTGACATCACTCAGCGAGGTAAGCTGCTGCATCTGCCCAAATTTTGATCGCGTGCATCTGCTGATATGCGCATATTTGGCGCATATTTGCAGGTGTTCGCTTGCATCTGCTTATATCCGCATACTTGGCGCATATTTGCAGGTGTTCGCTTGCATCTGCTGATATGCGCACATTTGGCGCATATTCGCAGGTGTTCGCTTGCATCTGCTGATATGCGCATATTTGCCGGTTTTCTCCTGCATCACCAGATATGTGCATTTTTGCTTGCATGTGGTGATATGCTCTCCGTTTTCCACAGGACGACTCGTGTGGAGAGGAACCTGACATTTGGCTGCGGTTTGTACAACGTACGGAACCGGAGATTGGCGTTTTAGGTGCTGATCTCACATTTGCCCCCCGCCTTTTGGAGAGGACGACTCTTCTGGAGAGGAATTTCGCTTCGCTAGGACATCACGTGACGTCACTCGGCGAGGTAAGCTGCTGCATCTGCCAAATTTTTCATTGCTTGCATCTGCTCATGTGTACATGCATGCGTGCCTGTATGCGTACATGCCTGTATGTGTACATGCATGCATGCCTTGTGCGTGCCTGCCTGTATGCGTACATGCATGCATGCCTTGTGCGTGCCTGCCTGTATGCGTACATGCATGCATGCCTTGTGCGTGCCTGCCTGTATGCGTACATGCGTGCCTGCATGCCATGTGCGTACAGGCATGCCTTGTGCGTACAGGCATGCCTTGTGCGTACAGGCATGCGTGCCTTGTGCGTACAGGCATGCGTGCCTTGTGCGTACAGGCATGCGTACGTGCCTTGTGCGTACAGGCATGCGTACGTGCCTTGTGCGTACAGGCATGCGTACGTGCCTTGTGCGTACAGGCATGCGTACGTGCCTTGTGCGTACAGGCATGCGTACGTGCCTTGTGCGTACAGGCATGCGTACGTGCCTTGTGCGTACAGGCATGCGTGCCTGTATGCGTACATGCCTGTATGCGTACATGCATGCATGCCTTGTGCGTGCCTGCCTGTATGCGTACATGCATGCATGCCTTGTGCGTGCCTGCCTGTATGCGTACATGCATGCATGCCTTGTGCGTGCCTGCCTGTATGCGTACATGCGTGCCTGCATGCCATGTGCGTACAGGCATGCCTTGTGCGTACAGGCATGCGTGCCTTGTGCGTACAGGCATGCGTACGTGCCTTGTGCGTACAGGCATGCGTACGTGCCTTGTGCGTACAGGCATGCGTACGTGCCTTGTGCGTACAGGCATGCGTGCCTGTATGCGTACATGCCTGTATGCGTACATGCATGCATGCCTTGTGCGTGCCTGCCTGTATGCGTACATGCATGCCTTGTGCGTGCATGCATTGTGCGTACAGGCATGCCTTGTGCGTACAGGCATGCGTACGTGCCTTGTGCGTACAGGCATGCGTACGTGCCTTGTGCGTACAGGCATGCGTACGTGCCTTGTGCGTACAGGCATGCGTACGTGCCTTGTGCGTACAGGCATGCGTGCCTGTATGCGTACATGCCTGTATGCGTACATGCATGCATGCCTTGTGCGTGCCTGCCTGTATGCGTACATGCATGCATGCCTTGTGCGTGCATGCATTGTGCGTACAGGCATGCCTTGTGCGTACAGGCATGCGTACGTGCCTTGTGCGTACAGGCATGCGTACGTGCCTTGTGCGTACAGGCATGCGTACGTGCCTTGTGCGTACAGGCATGCGTACGTGCCTTGTGCGTACAGGCATGCGTACGTGCCTTGTGCGTACAGGCATGCGTACGTGCCTTGTGCGTACAGGCATGCGTGCCTTGTGCGTACAGGCATGCGTACGTGCCTTGTGCGTACAGGCATGCGTACGTGCCTTGTGCGTACAGGCATGCGTACGTGCCTTGTGCGTACAGGCATGCGTGCCTGTATGCGTACATGCCTGTATGCGTACATGCATGCATGCCTTGTGCGTGCCTGCCTGTATGCGTACATGCATGCATGCCTTGTGCGTGCCTGCCTGTATGCGTACATGCGTGCCTGTATGCCTATGTGCGTGCATGCATGCAATGTGCGTGCATGCATGCCTTGTGCGTGCCTGCCTGTATGCGTACATGCGTGCCTGTATGCCTATGTGCGTGCATGCATGCCTTGTGCGTGCATGCATGCCTTGTGCGTGCATGCCTGTATGTGTGCGCGCATGCCTGTCTGCTCACCCACTTAGCCACCCCCCCTCTCTCTCACACACACACTTGCTGTGTTAAATTCGTCTTATTGGCCGAAAAAGACATAACATTAGATTTGAGCATTTAATTCCTTTTTTTAGCAAACGTACAGGTTCCATCCCAATACTGCACCAACCTTCGGAGAAACATACCAATTGTCCAAATACGATGTCTTTATCTATTAAAGTAGGAGTGAAGAAAAGCAGGGACAGTGCAAGAACTAGGAAAACCCACGGAATTAAGCCAATTGCAGGCAGGGTTAATTTTTTTTTTTTCTTCCTCGTTATAGGTCAGCTGATACGTTTTGGTCAGAATACTGCACTGTGGTAACCGTTTCCGCTGCTCGCAACCACAGAGTTCAATCACCAGAGAGCCAGAAGTTCCCAGATGTTGGCTCCGGGGGACGCTTAAAAGCTGGAAATGGCCCATCACCTGCTATGGAAATACATCATCAGGATCTGATGGAGCAGTACGATGAAGATTGTCAGGTTGCATGTGATGCTGCTCACTGTCCCTCGTTAGTCGGTTCAAAGTTTATACACTAAGCTATTTATCCCCTTAGAGAACAAGCCTGTTTGTGCCTTAGTGACAGACCGAAAATTTGGAACTTTACATGTGTCACTTGACATATCATAAGTCCGTAAAGGTTTTGCATATCCAAGTGACTGTGACATTGTTTTCTTCCCCTTGTTGTACTTCTGTTAGGTAGTAAAAAGGACTGTTAAAAGTTGTGTATATTTATTAAAATTGCTACTTTGCACAATTTTGAATTTTCATTTTTTCCCATTGTCAAATGTCATATATAAAATAAGTGCAAACATACTGTACAAATCTCTGCGAACATATAGATTTCCATCTCTACACTTTATTCTGGAAGCACGGTTTAAAACTTTTGTACATTTATTTTTTCCATTTAGGAGACGTACAAATTTAACATTACTTTTCAGAATTTAGAGGAACACTTAGTTTTCCTACACCAATCCAAGTTTGCAAAGGCTGCTAGGTGTCATAATTAAGGATGAGCGAGTATACTCGCTAAGGCACTACTTGTTCAAGTAATGTGCCTTAGACGAGTATCTCCCTGCTCGTCCATAAAGATTCGGGGACCGCTGCGGCTGACAGGTGAGTCGCAGGGGAGATAGAGAGAGATCTCCCCTCCGTTCCTCCCCGCTCTCCCTCGCGGCGGCCCCCGAATCTTTAAGGACGAGCAGGGAGATACTCGTTTAAGGCACATTACTCGAACGAGTAGTACCTTAGCAAGTATACCCGCTCATCCTTAATTATGACACCTAGCAGCCTTTGTGACATAGACAAAAGGCCGCTGTGTTTATGGGTCTTTTCTGTTTAATGCATTGCAGTAAAATATTGCGCAGTTTTTCAGGATCCTCCGTCATAATTTTTTTTTTAAAAAGCGTATTAAAAACAAGGGAGTCACTGGGAAAAAACAGTTCATTAAAAGAAGGGTTTAAAGATTGCTGAACGTCGAGGGTCTCTTCACTGTCTGCCAGGCTTCCCGTTCTCAAGGACGTCAGATCTGCAGGAAATGACGAGAAATCAGCAGGTTAACAGTCACATCCCACCCGTATTACTGATTCCTAGATCCGCTCAACCCACTTACAATGACCACTACTCCCTCAACCAGGTCAGAAGAATTATGCATGCATCTATACATGCATCTATGCATACATACATGCATCTATGCATGCATGTACACGCATGCGTGCATCTATACAGGCACGCGTGCATGTACGCATACAGGCACGCGTGCATGTACGCATACAGGCACGCGTGCATGTACGCATACAGGCACGCGTGCATGTACGCATACAGGCACGCGTGCATGTACGCATACAGGCACGCGTGCATGTACGCATACAGGCACGCGTGCATGTACGCATACAGGCACGCGTGCATGTACGCATACAGGCACGCGTGCATGTACGCATACAGGCACGCGTGCATGTACGCATACAGGCACGCGTGCATGTACGCATAAGGCACGCGTGCATGTACGCATACAGGCACGCATGCATGTACGCACAAGGCACGCGTGCATGTACGCACAAGGCACGTACGCATGCCTGTACGCACAAGGCACGTACGCATGCCTGTACGCACAAGGCACGTACGCATGCCTGTACGCACAAGGCACGTACGCATGCCTGTACGCACAAGGCACGTACGCATGCCTGTACGCACAAGGCACGTACGCATGCCTGTACGCACAAGGCACGTACGCATGCCTGTACGCACAAGGCACGAACGCATGCCTGTACGCACAAGGCACGTACGCATGCCTGTACGCACAAGGCACGTACGCATGCCTGTACGCACAAGGCACGTACGCATGCCTGTACGCACAAGGCACGTACGCATGCCTGTACGCACAAGGCACGTACGCATGCCTGTACGCACAAGGCACGTACGCATGCCTGTACGCACAAGGCACGTACGCATGCCTGTACGCACAAGGCATGCCTGCACGCACAAGGCATGCATGTACGCATACAGGCAGGCACGCACAAGGCATGCATGCATGTACGCATACAGGCATGTACGCATACAGGCACGCATGCCTGTACGCACAAGGCACGTACGCATGCCTGTACGCACAAGGCACGTACGCATGCCTGTACGCACAAGGCACGTACGCATGCCTGTACGCACAAGGCACGTACGCATGCCTGTACGCACAAGGCACGTACGCATGCCTGTACGCATGCCTGTACGCACAAGGCACGCATGCCTGTACGCACAAGGCATGCCTGTACGCACATGGCATGCAGGCACGCATGTACGCATACAGGCAGGCACGCACAAGGCATGCATGCATGTACGCATACAGGCAGGCACGCACAAGGCATGCATGCATGTACGCATACAGGCATGTACGCATACAGGCACGCATGCCTGTACGCACAAGGCACGTACGCATGCCTGTACGCACAAGGCACATACGCATGCCTGTACGCACAAGGCACGCATGCCTGTACGCACAAGGCATGCCTGTACGCACATGGCATGCAGGCACGCATGTACGCATACAGGCAGGCACGCACAAGGCATGCATGCATGTACGCATACAGGCAGGCACGCACAAGGCATGCATGCATGTACGCATACAGGCATGTACGCATACAGGCACGCATGCCTGTACGCACAAGGCACGTACGCATGCCTGTACGCACAAGGCACATACGCATGCCTGTACGCACAAGGCACGTACGCATGCCTGTACGCACAAGGCACGTACGCATGCCTGTACGCACAAAGCACGCATGCCTGTACGCACAAGGCACGTACGCATGCCTGTACGCACAAGGCACGCATGCCTGTACGCACAAGGCACGTACGCATGCCTGTACGCACAAGGCACGTACGCATGCCTGTACGCACAAGGCATGCCTGTACGCACAAGGCATGCATGCACGCACAAGGCATGCATGTACGCATACAGGCAGGCACGCACAAGGCACGCGTGCATGTACGCATACAGGCATGTACGCATACAGGCACGCATGCCTGTACGCACAAGGCACGTACGCATGCCTGTACGCACAAGGCACGTACGCATGCCTGTACGCACAAGGCACGTACGCATGCCTGTACGCACAAGGCACGTACGCATGCCTGTACGCACAAGGCACGTACGCATGCCTGTACGCACAAGGCACGCATGCCTGTACGCACAAGGCACGTACGCATGCCTGTACGCACAAGGCACGCATGCCTGTACGCACAAGGCACGTACGCATGCCTGTACGCACAAGGCACGTACGCATGCCTGTACGCACAAGGCATGCCTGTACGCACAAGGCATGCATGCACGCACAAGGCATGCATGCACGCACAAGGCATGCATGTACGCATACAGGCAGGCACGCACAAGGCATGCATGCATGTACGCATACAGGCATGTACGCATACAGGCACGCATGCCTGTACGCACAAGGCACGTACGCATGCCTGTACGCACAAGGCACGTACGCATGCCTGTACGCACAAGGCACGTACGCATGCCTGTACGCACAAGGCACGTACGCATGCCTGTACGCACAAGGCACGCATGCCTGTACGCACAAGGCATGCCTGTACGCACATGGCATGCAGGCACGCATGTACGCATACAGGCAGGCACGCACAAGGCATGCATGCATGTACGCATACAGGCAGGCACGCACAAGGCATGCATGCATGTACGCATACAGGCATGTACGCATACAGGCACGCATGCCTGTACGCACAAGGCACGTACGCATGCCTGTACGCACAAGGCACGTACGCATGCCTGTACGCACAAGGCACGTACGCATGCCTGTACGCACAAGGCACGTACGCATGCCTGTACGCACAAGGCACGTACGCATGCCTGTACGCACAAGGCACGTACGCATGCCTGTACGCACAAGGCACGCATGCCTGTACGCACAAGGCATGCCTGTACGCACATGGCATGCAGGCACGCATGTACGCATACAGGCAGGCACGCACAAGGCATGCATGCATGTACGCATACAGGCAGGCACGCACAAGGCATGCATGCATGTACGCATACAGGCAGGCACGCACAAGGCATGCATGCATGTACGCATACAGGCAGGCACGCACAAGGCATGCATGCATGTACACATACAGGCATGTACGCATACAGGCACGCATGCATGTACACATGAGCAGATGCAAGCAATGAAAAATTTGGCAGATGCAGCAGCTTACCTCGCCGAGTGACGTCACGTGATGTCCTAGCGAAGCGAAATTCCTCTCCAGAAGAGTCGTCCTCTCCAAAAGGCGGGGGGCAAATGTGAGATCAGCACCTAAAACGCCAATCTCCGGTTCCGTACGTTGTACAAACCGCAGCCAAATGTCAGGTTCCTCTCCACACGAGTCGTCCTGTGGAAAACGGAGAGCATATCACCACATGCAAGCAAAAATGCACATATCTGGTGATGCAGGAGAAAACCGGCAAATATGCGCATATCAGCAGATGCAAGCGAACACCTGCGAATATGCGCCAAATGTGCGCATATCAGCAGATGCAAGCGAACACCTGCAAATATGCGCCAAGTATGCGGATATAAGCAGATGCAAGCGAACACCTGCAAATATGCGCCAAATATGCGCATATCAGCAGATGCACGCGATCAAAATTTGGGCAGATGCAGCAGCTTACCTCGCTGAGTGATGTCAGATGGTGTCCGAGCGAAGCGAAATTCTTCTCGAAACGTGTCCAAACGTCAGGATCCTCTCCACACGTTATTTTGCAATAAGGCGCACAAATCTGCAAAAAAAGACAGGTGGCGTCAGGTGGCGTCGCGCAAATCTCAGGTGACGTACTCACCACATGTAGCGCACAAATCTTGGGTGTTGTCTCCACACGTAGCAGCGCACAAATCTCAGGTAACCGCGTCTCCACGCGTAGCAGCGCACAAATCTCAGGTAACCGCGTCTCCACACGTAGCAGCGCACAGCGCACAAATCTCAGGTAACCACGTCTCCACACGTAGCAATGCAGCGGCATGCTGGGGATCGCGCTCGTGGACAATGCAGCGGCGACAATGCATGCAGCGGCATGCTGGGGATCGCGGAGACAATGCAGCGGCATGCTGGGGATCGCGCTCGTGGACAATGCAGCGGCGACAATGCATGCAGCTCCATGCTCACGATCGCGGCGTCAATGCAGCGGCATGCTGGGGATCGCGCTCGTGGACAATGCAGCGGCGACAATGCATGCAGCGGCATGCTGGGGATCGCGGAGACAATGCAGCGGCATGCTGGGGATCGCGCTCGTGGACAATGCAGCGGCGACAATGCATGCAGCGGCATGCTGGGGATCGCGCTCGTGGACAATGCAGCGGCGACAATGCATGCAGCGGCATGCTGGGGATCGCGGAGACAATGCAGCGGCATGCTGGGGATCGCGCTCGTGGACAATGCAGCGGCGACAATGCATGCAGCGGCATGCTGGGGATCGCGGAGACAATGCAGCGGCATGCTGGGGATCGCGGAGACAATGCAGCGGCATGCTGGGGATCGCGCTCGTGGACAATGCAGCGGCATGCAGAATTGGCCGCCTCTCCGCCAATGCGCGCAGGGGAAGTAAGAGCGCAATTAAATGAGCAGATGCAGCAGCTTACCTTGGCTTTTAGTAGTCCTGTGTAAAACGTCCGCTGGCAAATCCACTTGCGCAAAAGATGTAAAACTTCCGCTGGCAAATCCACTTGCGCAAAAGATGTAAAACTTCCGCTGGCAAATCCACTTGCGCAAAAGATGTAAAACTTCCGCTGGCAAATCCACTTGCGCAAAAGAAATAATCACCTTTGGCAAAAGCACAAAAAATACCTGCCAAAAAGCACAAAAAATACCTGCCAAAAAGCGCAAAAAATACCTGCCAAATCAATAACTGTCTGTGCCACACACAAGTGGCATGTAAACCGCGGGCAAGGCACAATCCTGTGTGCACACGAGTGCATGGCAAGGCACTGAGCATGTGAAAGCGCGGGCAAAGCACAATCCTGTGCACGGCAATGCGCGGGCACGCCGCTGTTGGCTGAATCGGCCGCACAGGAGAACTCAGGCAGCACAATCCTGTGCACAGCAATGCGCGGGCACGCCGCTGTGTCACGTGGTGCCGATTCCAGCCAGCTGATTGGCTGAATCGGCCCCATAGGAGAACTCAGGCCTCCTTTGGTAATATGCCTCCCGGTCGGCTCCCTGCATCACACAGTATCTTACAGCTGCTGGGGGTCGGCTTGGCTATTGTAAAGCGTCGAACGGGTGGGGGTTATTGCCGAGCGGCGACGATGGCGCTGAAAATATGCACCAGGATCTTTTGCCCTCAGTGCTAGCACCATGAGCCAAGTTCTGTGGTGTTCGTCGCTGGCCAATGTTTTCTGTTTGCACCAGGGGCACCTCCATGTTCCTTCCCCCTGATTTTAGTGCCCTTCCACGACCTAGCTTTCCACCATGTTGTGCAGCCAATCGGCATTAGGGGGCGTCAACCCCCTGTCAAACTTGACTCCACCAGGAGTTCCTGGCGGCGTCAAGATACACTAATACCATTCCACTCTTAGTAGGACTCCTTGACTTCAATGTTAGTGGTCATCCAAAGGTTATCTCTGGGCGCTTAGCAATGTAATAATGGTTTGCCTCTGGATCACAGTGTACGCGCCGGTTTGTACTTGAGCTTACTGACTATAGCTGAAACCACTAATTGAAGTCTGGGAGAAATGAAACATTGCTAGAAGAAAAACATTGCATTATATATACATTCAATTTTTCCAGTGATATTTTGTCCATTTTTGAATAGTTTAATGAAATTAATAAACATCACCAACAGAATGTGCCAGTAACAGATTAACTACATAGGTAAGTAAAACCCCTGTTGATGTGTATGCAGGGGGCATTTGCAGTCCTTACATTGCAGTGTCCATTGTTTCCTGCTATGTGTGAGTGAGAAGTAACCTTCAGACTCAGGAGACTTGATGAGTCAGGGTGTAATAACATATATTGCCAGTTTAAAATTTCTTAGCCTCTCCAATGACATCACCTTTTTCCAGCTGTTCGGACCCCACCTTATCTTAAAGTGGCCTAACCAGCAAGTTTGTAATGTTTTTTCAAGTTATGACAGGAAAGCCTGCAGCTTGCTGGAGCTGTAAATGTCCCCACCCAGCGGGCCTGTTGTGAGTGGCATTCAGTTGAGTGCTTCCTGGAAATGTTAACTGTGTGTTCGATGGAGAAGTGTACACAAGGAGCATTCTTCCATTTCTCAAAAGCTGTGACGGTTGTGTAGCTGCAGAGGGATCTTAAAGGAAAAGTACTAAATGTACTATATTATACACTAAAGTCTGTGTGGTTTTATATCATAGTTAACAGACTTATTAAATGAGAAGATTTTGTGTGAATCCCCATCTAACATGGCGCACATCTTGACCTTTTACCACATCAGCCAATTTTATGAGTATTACCTTTTACTAGATTGACCTGATGTTCGCTACGGCAACATAAAATGTTTCAACGGTGGTGGTTTTGAACTTCTAAATCTGCTTGGTTAGGTGATTATTTAGAGTGTCGCTTTGTATTTGGAGCAGATATCTAATATACAAAAGGCTACAGGTCTCTCTCTTTGTCTGTCTTTCTCTCTCTATGTCTATCTTTGTCTGTCTCTCTATGTCTCTCACTCTGTCTCTCTCTGTTTGTCTCATTGTCTGTCTCTCTCTGTCTGCCCCCCTCTCTCTCTCTGTCTCGTTGGCTATCTCTCTCTCTCTGTCTATCTCTCCTTCTGTCTCGGTATCTCTGTCTCTTTCGTTCTCTTTTTGTCTCTGTCTGTCCCTCTCTGTCAGCCTGTCTCTCCCTCTCTGTCAGCCTGTCTCTCGCTCTCTCTCTATCGCTCTCTCTTTCTGTCTCTATTGCTCTCTGTCTCTCTATCACTCAGTCTCTCTATCGCTTTCTCTGGGTTTCTCTATCGCTCTCTCTCTCTCTGTCTTTCTATTGCTCTGTCAGTCTTGCTCTCTCTCTGTTTATCGCTCTCTCTCTCTGTCTAGTGCTCCCTCTATCTTTCTGTGTCTCTCTATTTGTCTCTATCGCTCTCTCTACGCTCTCTCACTGTTTCTCTGTCTATCGCTCTTTCTGTTTCTTTATCACTCTCCCTCTGTCTGTTTCTCTATCGCTCTGTCAGTCTCTATCACTCTGTCTCTGCATTGCTCTCTCTCTCTGTCTCACTGTCTATCGCTCTCTCTCTCTCTGTCTCTATCGCTTTTTCTCTGTCTCTATCGCTTTTTCTGTGTTTCTATCGCTTTTTCACTCTCTATCGCTCTCTCTGTCTCTATCGCTCTCTCTGTCTCTATCGCTCTCTCTGTCTCTATCGCTCTCTCTGTCTCCATCGCTCTCTTGCTCTCTCTCGCTCTCTCTCACTCTCTCTGTTTCTCTATTGCTGTCTCTCTCTGTCTCTATCGCTCTTGGTTGGGCAGTGTATGGTGCAGCTTAACAGTGTATGCTGTGTTGATTAGCAATGCTTCACTCATTCCAGTGCATGCCTGAAGCACAGCAGCGCACGCCCGTACACTTAACGTTGTAACTTTCAACCCGGCTGACAGGTCCCTGAATGTATTAATTCCTTGCCTGACACCATCGTCAGGCATGCGTTTGGGAGAAAAAATTTAAATTTGGCTCTGACGCATGCCTGACGACACGCGAGAGCGGCTCGGGCCTCATTGAAATCAATGGGCGATGATTTTTATCCTCTGCTACTGGTGTAACAGCAGTGGCAGAGGATTCCTCCATCCCCGCTGCAGGCCCTTCATCGCTGAACACTGTGACAGTGCTGTCACAGTGTTTCCTGTGGAGGTGACACCCTGCCGTGATGATTTTTAGGTGTTGGTGGGGGGGGCTTGAAAAATAAGCCCTTCCCCCAAAATCATCCCAAAATCTGTAAAAAATAAGAAACACATATTTACTCGCCTGTCCGCCGCTGTCTGGGTCCGGCGGGGCTTGCCCTTTGTCTCCCCGGCTCTGTACTGAAGATCTTTCAGCCGACGGGGATTTAATAATCCATGCTAGCTGAAAGCGCTGTCTCTGATTGGCTGGGCGCTCAGCCATTCCTTGAGTGACAGCTGAGCGCTGCCTGTGATTGGTCACAGCACTCAGCCAATGACAGGCAGCGCTCGGTCCATTTATAGAATTCAATGAATGGACTGAGCACTGCTTGTGATTGGCTGAGTGCTGTGATCAGTCACAGGCAGCACTCAGCTGTCACTCAAGGAATGGCTGAGGGCTGCCTGTGATTGACTGAGCGGTCAGCCAATCAGAGACAGCGCTTTCAGCCGGCTGGGATTTAAAATCCCCGCCGGATGAAAGGTCTTCAGTGCAGAGCAGTGGAGACACGGGGAGACACGCGACAAGAGCCACCGGACCCTGAAAGCGGCGGACAGGTGAGTGTGTGTGGGTGTTTTTTTATGTATATATATATATATTTATATATATATGTGTGTGTGTGTGTGTGTGTATACATTTATATGTGTATATATATTTATTTGTTTATTTTTAACACAAGCTAGGGAAGATTTTAGGGTCAGGAAAGGTGAAATATACATATTGTGAGACAGCGACCGGCAAAGTGCTGGAGGGCCGATACATCTAGCCTAGGATGCTCTCCTATGCAGCTTTAGGGAGCACTTGGGCAGATACGTGCCACCGAGCAACCTGGGCTCGGTGGAGGAAGCCGGCAGTCGAGTGTCAGTAACATTAAGTTACTGACACCTTCTAGTATGTAAGTGGCTCCAAGCCGCATAATCCGGGCCGGCTTTTCCTGGAGTGGTCAAAGCGAAGGGTGGGATGGCCACTCCCACGTACCAGATGAGGCTGGTACCAGGCCTTATAAAGCCTGGGCCTACAGGTCCTAGGGAGGAGAGCTGAGACTTCTGCAGGTCTGAGAGCCTGGCTGGTTGTACACAATAAGCATTTGTTTTGCAAGTGAGTAGACAGGGTTGATCTATGTCTAGTCAGTGCTCAGATGAGCAGGAGTTATTTTATGTTGGCCTGATGTTAAGGCCTGTGTTTTTGCTTTGCTTGTACTGAAATAAACCCAGGCGAAGCCTGGACTACAGACTGTATCCCGTGTGTCACTGTCTCTGACTGCTTATGCCCAGGTTGCTAGCGATCCTAACGCTAATCCCTCACAATATATATTATTATTATTCTTTTTACCCAAACTAGCTGGGGAAGGCAAGTAGCGGAGAGGTGTGTGTGTGTGTGTGTGTGTGTGTGTGTGTGTGTGTATGTATATGTATATATCTATCTTTTTTTTTTTTTTAACACAAGCTAGGGGTGATTTTTAGGTCACGATTTGGAGAGCTGAGTATATATTTTTTATTTTTTACACCAGATAGGGTGTAAAAGCCCTCCCCCAAAAAACATTGCTGGGATTGCTTTCATCCAAAAAAACATAGAATTTAAATTGCTAATAAAAAAAGTGACGTAAATAACGAAAAAATGCGTCACTTAAGTTGTTAAACTCACATTTGATGATTTTACGGCAGCGGTGAGCATGTGTGTCATCTAATGACACCAACATCAATAAAAAGCAAACGAATGGTATTCTGGGATTTTTTGCATGGTGGTGGGAAGAACCCTATACCTCCCATTATTTTGTTTTTTTTCCTCATGGCATTCACTGTATTGTGTGACTGTCATGTTGTTTTACCCCCTCTTCTCCACAACAGCTCCACCTGAGATTGCCTTCCCTCTGATAGGACAGGAAAACACACAGAGCATTTTAAAAGCTTCCCACCCTCCTCGGTGTTCTTGTCGTATCAGTAGGCCAGTACCAGAGAGTTGCTGGGAGCTCACTGAGTTTCTGGCATGACTATACTTACCGGTGAATCCTTCTTTCTGGATGGATTGGAGGCAGCAGGGGCTGTGCTTCCTATTTAAGGATCATCTCTGATGTCACTGCAGGGGCAGTTATCCCAAGCCGGATTCCTCTCCACCACAACTGAGGCAGTTATAGGTAGAGGCTGTGGTTGTGCTCAGTTTCTCCCATCCTCCACTGGCTACTCGCAGGGTACTCGTGAGCCCTGCTGTAGGGGTGCAGGGCTCTGCCACATCATTATGTGCCACCAACATCAGGGGTCAGGGCTTACTGGCCCACGTGGAACACGGTGACACTGGTATAGGTTGTTAGGAACGGGGGTGAGACAGTGGTGGCGATACTCATAGAAATCTGAGAGAAGACAGTGCTAGTAATCTCCCGGTCCAAGTCACAGTACTAGACCATAGCAAGGGCGTAACTATAGGGGGTGCAGGGGATGTGGTTGCACCCGGGCCCAGGAGCCTTAGGGGTCCCATAAGGCCTCTCTTCTCCATATAGGGAGCCCAGTACTATGAAAAAAGCATTATAGTTGGGAGCCCTGTTACAGATTTTGCACCGGGGCCCAGAAGCTTCAAGTTACGCCTCTGGACCATAGTATATGTAACTGCAGCACTACAAAGGTATGAGCACTCCAGTATTTGACATCCCAGAACCAGCTGTAGCCCTTGGTGTTGCCCGTTGGGTGCCTCATACACATGATCCCTGTGTGTAAATGCATTCATTATTTTCTTTGCTGTTTATTCTCTATGGTGCAAGAACTTATCCGGGTCAAGAAAAATCAGGCATACTGCAAACTGCTGTGCAACATGTGTATAGCCCAAATTATCAGGAAAGAGTCTAGTGACTTTATGAGTAATATTAAAACACTAGTTAGAGATGAGATTTGATTGGCTTTGGCATCTCAAAACACTGTGCCATCTGTTTCTTCTGTTCTGAAATTGGTCAACAGAACAAGTAGTTTTGGTAATTACTGATTCCAAAAAAGCGTAACATTTTCTGAAGTTGAGAAAGATAAAAATCCTAACAACTCCTCATGATAGTGATGACTACAGAAAATTCCTTTTCAACCTGTAGGATATATACCAGTTAATTAAAGCAGTTAGGGCCACTCTTATTATGGAGAAGCCAAAGATGCCTAGAACCATCCCAGACTAGGTCTTTGCCTATCTCGGAGAGAGATGTAAATATATATTCCTGTTCCATGTGAATATTCAAAAACTTATTAAGAGGGAATAGAACAAGTCTAAAATAGGTTTCTTTAATTTCAGAGGTATTAATTGACGTTATCCCTTCTCATAGGAGGAGTGTACAGACTGAGAGGCAGTACCAAAAGTAGATGTCCCAGTAGCCAAAGTAGCTGAATGTACCTTATTTCCCTTTGAAGATGCTACGCAGTTAAAGGATTCCATGGATCGAAAAGCAGAAAGCTTTCTAAGGCTGCCTGTCCACGGGCGTTTTTGGATTGCGTTCCCCACGGCAACAATCCGTCCACGGGAAATGCAGTGCACGCTGAATGCAGTCTCCCGCAGCGGATATCACAACGCCCGTGGACAGGCAGCCTTAAGAAAACTTGGGAGGCAGCTTCAGGCTTGCTTAGACCAGGGGTGGCAGCTACATCCGTGGCTAGAACTTTCAATGTCTGTCTAAACCAATTAGAATTACATATTCAGAACAACCCTCCCCCCCCCCCCCCCCCACTAGTTCTTAAGATGGCTATAAGCTTTTTGGCAGATGCATCAGAAGAGTGAGTCAGATTCTCAGCACGCACAACAGCCTTGTCTAATTCTACCAGAAGGGTTCTTTGGTCAGGCGATATGGCCTCAAAAACTTAATTTATGTTCCTTGCCTTTCCACGGCCAGTTTTCATTCGGGCCAGGTCTAGATACAATCCTGGAGGTGTAGGATAGGAAAACAGGGTTCCCTGAAGAAAGACCACCAAGAAAGGGGACGTTTTTTCGTGCCTCAAGCTAACCGCAAGAAGCGAATAGGGTATGGGGGTAGAGAAAGAAGCTTCCTCTTCAACCCCAATGAGGGGGATATTCAGAGACCAAAACAATGACGCCACCCCGATGGAGGCAAGATTACAGGCCTTTTCAGGGGGCTCAGCTGTGAGAGAACACCTGGATATCAAGCATCCTAAAAGAAGGATACCACATAGAGCTAATTTCTCACCAAATGCAAAATTTAACAATGGCTTCTTGCCTCCATCTCAGAAAACTTTATCGTAACAAGGAGTTCAGGGCTTATTAGAGCTAAAGGTAGTGGTTCTGGTTCTAGTAGCTGAACAAAAGGGGCATCATAATTCCAAACTATTCCTTATCAAAAAGCCCAGGTGGAAGTTTCTTATGATCATAAAGCTAAAGCCTCTGAATAAATTAATAGAGTACAGAAGACTCAAGATGGAATAAATAAATTTGATAGTGAAGTTAATAAAAAAGGGGAGCCCTTGTGGCAACTGTAGACATAAAGGACACTTACTTCCACGTCCCAATCCATACCAAGTTTCTGAAATCCCTCAGGTTTGCAATACCTTTTTGGGGGGGGGGGGGGGTTGGGGGTATGCCATTTTCTGTTCAAATGTCTGACTTTCTGGATATCTTCTGAACCCCATATCTTCACAAAGATAATGGCGGGGCTTGTGGTCATTCCTAAGGGAATAAAATACATTATAATAGTTCCATAGTTGAATGACATCCTGGTTGTAGCCGAAACCAGGGAACTCTTGAATTCACATCTAACAACATCTGGGCTGGATAATCAATTAGAAAAATTTGAAACAACTCCTAGTCGGAGAAAGATCTTTTTTTTAAAACTCGTTTTATTGACAAGTAAACAACAAGTTGAAAACAAAAGAAACTTTTGCAGTACAGAGTCATGTATACAGTTGGGGGTCGATTGACCCTACAGTTCACAGTATTCACACAGTTTGGTACAGTTTGTGGACAGGAAGGGGGAGGGGTAATAAGGCAAATAGCACAGGCTGTTATAGGGGAGGGATGGTGGTATTAATGTGAGGTACTTATAGAGGAGAGGTGGTGGTATTAATATGTATAATAGTGGTGATAGTAGAGGGGGTACACCTGCTGTTGAGACAAGAAACATATATGCACATATACACAATCCTATATAAATGCACATGCACGTATACACATGTGGATTTGCGTGTGAGTGCACCTATATGGAGGGTGGACCATATTAAAAGGTGGGACCACTAGAGTACTCTTTGATGTGGTGTCATGGGTGGGTGGTCGCGTACGGGATCGTGCCCCCTCCCGACCCAGTCAGTGACCGCATAATCTCAGTGTCGTCTCTGTAGTGTGGATATGGCCAGGGTGAGCGGTTGCGGAGGGAACAAGGTTAGTGATGAGTCACACCATCGGCCCCACACTTTTTGAAATTTGGCTGGACATTTACGGGACTTATATATTAGGTTATTATAGGGTATGGTTAGGTTGGTGATTTTTCTCCACATTGTCACAGTCGGACCCCTTTGATCCATCCACCTCAATGCGATCACCTTTCTAGCCAAGAATAGGACTTCTCGTAGGAAAATCCCATCATAGTGCTGCCATTGTTCTACATCGAGGATACCGAAAAGGCAGATTTCCGGGGTATTGGGTACCGGGATGTCCAGGACCGCGGATAGCAGGTCTGTAACCCCGTCCCAGTATGTCCTGATCGATGGGCAATCCCAAATCATATGCCAAAAGTCAGTGTATGTGCATGTGCACCTAATGCAGTGGGTAGATGAGGTCTTGCCCATCTTATATAGTCTCGCCGGGGTGAGATAACATTGATGGACTATATATAGCTGAGTCATTTTATTGTTTGCTGAGGGCGAGGCAAGTAAAGGTGATTCCAGCACTTCTTGGAATGTTTCTTCTGTCAGAGAAGGGATTAGTGACTTCCATTTAGTTAGGGCAGGGGGAACTTCCCGCGCGGCTTTTGAGGTTGTTAGGTGAGAATATAATGTTGAGATAAGTCCTCGGGGGCCTTGTGATCGTAATATTCCTATTAAAGGGTAGTGCGATATGGTGCTACTTGCGGGTGGGAACTGTGTCTGGAGGGCATGTCTGATCTGCAAATATCTATAAAAATGGGTCCGGGGTAATTGGTATTGGTTCTGTAGTTGCTCAAAGGATAATAGAACATTAGCATCATACAGATCGCCTAAGCGGGCAATCCCATACTGTTCCCACATCCCTGGGTTGTCTAAAGACTGCAGTTCTCTTAGTCCAGGGTTTCCCCACAAAGGCATATCCGCGGCGACGTCTGAGAATCCGCTCACCTCTCTAGCCTGAAGCCAGACTCGCATAGCCAGTCTGTGGATGGGCAGCATACTACTCTTCATAGTGGAGGGGAACTCCAGCAGCGGCCATAGACAGGGGATGTTTAAAGCCTGGGCCAGATGGGCTTCTGAGTTGGGTAGTGGGCCATCACTCAACCAGCATTTTAAATGGAGCAGTTGACTGGCTACATAGTATAGAAATAGGTCTGGGAGTGCCGAACTGGCACTATCTTTGGGTCTCTGAAGAGTGGATAATTTGAGCTTTGTGCGGGAACTTCCCCATATAAAGGTAGACATGAGAGAGTTCATAGTTCGGAAAAATTTCATCGGGACCGGTACAGAAATATTCAGAAGGGTGTAGAGACACTTAGGTAGGACTATCATTTTGATTAGGTTGATGCGGCCTGTGACTGATAAAGGTAGAGAACCCCAGACTTTGAATTTAGACCTATAAAGGTCAATTAGAGGAAATATGTTTAAATCTAGAGTTCGGTTCATTGAATTGGTGACCTGGATTCCTAAGTATTTAAAGTCGTTAGAGACTTGCAGGCCGTAGAGCGAGTCCGTGAGTCTCAGGGGGTTCTGTACCGAGATCGGCATTAAGGCAGATTTTGACCAGTTGATGTGCAGGCCTGAGTAAAGCCCAAATTTGTTAATGATATCCATAGCTCGGGGTAGGGAGCTCATTGGGTCAGACATGAAAAGCATGAGGTTGTCCGCGTACAGCGCTACACGATCCTCCCTATCTCCTATCACTATCCCACGGTAAATTGGGCACGTCCGAAGCATAATTGCCAGAAGTTCCATGGCCAGGGCGAAGAGAAGTGCGGAGAGAGGGCATTCCTGTCTCGTGCCCCTGTACAGGGGAAAGTATGGAGAACAGGTGCCGTTCACTGAGATTGCCGCTACGGGTGTTTTATATATTAGGGAGACCCACTGGACAAATCTGTCTCCGAACCCAAATCTCTTCAGCACCTGTAGCAAGAAGGGCCACTCAATAGAATCGAAGGCTTTAGCCGCGTCCAGAGAGGCCAGGGCCCAATCTGCTTTCCTGTCTGACGCAACCTGCACCACCGCCTGGACCCGTCGTAGGTTTTCTCTCGTAGATTTGCCCGGCATGAAGCCGGTTTGGTCTGGGTGTATTAGATCTAGGATAATATTGTTGAGGCGTCGGACTAGCATTTTAGTTAGAAGTTTGTAATCCGAATTGAGAAGTGAGATGGGCCAATAGGAGCCGCAATCCAGTGGGTCCTTACCTGGTTTCAGAATAAGTACAATGGTGGCCTCATAAAAGGATGGGGGCAGTGATGCATTGTCAAAGGCCGCGTTATACGTGTTTAATAGTATGAGTAGGAGCGTCTCTTGGTATTTCTTATAGACTTCTATTGGCAGGCCGTCCGGGCCTGGGGATTTACCACTAGACACCTCTCCTAGGGCTTCCGAAAGTTCCGTCAGTGTAAATGGGGCATCTATTAGGATCTGTTGGTCGGATGTGAGTGTAGGGAAATTAAGGTCCGACAGAAAGTTCTTGAGATCTTGATGTGTGGCGTGGAGTCCAGACGCATACAGCCCACCGTAAAAGCATTGAAATCGTGCTCCTATTGATTTCTTATCGTGGAGGATTTCGCCCGATTCAGACGCAATGCGGAGTATCGACGGTGATGACGTGTTTTGGTGTACTAAGTGGGCTAGTAGGCTACTGGACTGGTTGCCAAGTTCATAGAATCGTTGTTTAGCGAAGAAGGAAGCTCTGCGAGCTTTTTTTTGTAAGTGGATGAGGTATTGTCTTCCATGTCTCAACCACTGCTCCCTATGCTCATCAGATGGGTCTGCAATATAGGTTGCCTCTAGGTGTGTATATTGGGTCGCCAACTCGCGTTCTAATATGGAGGTTTCTTTTTTTATGTAAGAGATGGATGATTTTAGGCCGCCTCTTAGAAAGGCTTTCAGTGTCTCCCAGAGCATCGCCGGTTCGGCGTCTGGTTGGTTTAATTCTAGGAAGGTTGCTAGCTGGTCGTGAATCCTGTCATTTGTGCCGAATAGGCTCAGCCAAAACGGGTGCACTCGCCAGGTATGCCTATGGGTATTTGCATCAGGTGTGGAGACTTCCACTCTTAGGGGGGAGTGATCTGATATGCCCCTGGGGAGGTATTCAACATGATTTATTGCGGTGCATAGTCTAGCGTTCCCGAGGCAGTAATCTATTCGGGAGAGCGCGTTTCTGCCCGTAGAGTGGCATGAGTACTCGTGAGTTGATGGCCATCTAACTCTCCAGACGTCTTTCCAGCCGACTTCCTGTAGGAATAATGCCAGCGGTGTGGGGTTAGACTGGGCTAGATGCGCCTGTGGAGCGCCAAACCTGTCCATCTAAAGATCTAGTACTAAATTCAGGTCTCCCATGCATATTACAAAGGCGTTGGGGTATTGGGCGGCAAATTGGGCCGCCTGATGCAGGATAGTTATATTGGCCGGTGGGGGGAGATATATTCCCATAAGTACATAGGGAAGGGAGTCTTTCCATGCTTGGATGAAGATGTACCTGCCCTCCGGGTCCCTGACGGTCCGCCCCGGCTCCCATCTTAGTCGTTTGTGAATTAAAACTGATATTCCTCTGGCGTATGATGAATACGTAGAGTGTAGGGACCATTGGACCCATGGTTTCTGTAGTTGCCCGACTTTCTCAGATATCATGTGTGTCTCTTGGAGACATACTATGTGTGGGTTGCAATTTCTAATATATAAAAAAATCATGGACCGTTTCCTGGGGGCTCCCATCCCCCGAACATTCCATGAAAGTATATTTATGTTGGCCATTTAGTTCCGCTTGCTCTGTATATATACAGGAGGGTACTCCCGCTCTGGGCAGGCCAGTACCGCACAGGGCCCACCACCCAAGCTTCTCGGACATTGGTCAGAGATTGTAAGAGAAAGATCTTTCTCAGGATAATACTGGACTCGGAGAAACAATGTTTCTTTCTCCCCACAAACAAGGTACAAGTCCTTCAACTTTAGATCACAACATTCCGGAAGCTGAAGACTTGTTTTATCAGATGGGCTATGTCCTTTCTAGGAAAACTAACCTCTTGCATCCCAGCAGTAGCATGGAGTCAATTTCATATAAGAACTCTCCAGAAAGCAATTCTTTCCATTTGGGATGAAAGACAGACTTTTTTTTTTTTTAGACAAAAAGATGATAATAGGGAATACTGTAAAAATTTCCCTACACTGGTGGCTGCCAGACAACAATAAGGGGAAACATAGTATGGTAGGCTGAAAGGAGACAATGTCCATCTAGTTCAACCTGTTTCCACCCCCCCCCCCCCCCCACTCCCCTTGTTGATCCAGAGGAAGGCAGGAAAAAACCCAATGGGGCAGAAGCCAATTTAGCTCATTTGGGGGAATAATCCCTGGATCAATGTTTTTAAAGTTCCTACTTGACTCCAAGACCCAGGTCAGCAACCCTGTTGCTTATGTAATGTCTATATCCTGTAATATCATAGCGCTCTAGAAAGGCATCTAGTTCCCTCTTAAACTCCTCTATCGATTTTGCCATCACTACGTCCTTAGACAGACAGTTCCACAGTGAGATGGCTTCAAGATCCAGCGATTCAGATTACGACCAGAACACCGCACCTTTGAGTGGGGGGCTCAGATAGAAGATCTTTGTTATCAGGGAACCTGGTCCCAGAAAATCAAGAGTCAATCCTTGAATTTCAGAAAACTTTATGCAATATGGAAGTCGGCAGGCATAACTAGGAATTAACACCTAAGATATTCTCAAACAACGTCATGGCAGTAGCCTACATTTTTTCACCAGCGGGTACAAAGCAAGCCTCCCTACAGAACATTGCGCAAAAAATATTTTGTTGGGGGCGGAGTGACACATTTGTTCCATCTCAGCAACCAACCTGAAAGGAACTCTAAATACAAAGACAAATTTTCTCAGCCGTCAATTAGTGGATCCAGGGGAATGGTCCCTTTCCCAAGAAGTCTTCCAAACAAACAAATGGGGTATCCCTCAAATAGACCTGTTTGCTACAAGAACAAATCGCAAAGTGAAAAGGTTTTTCTCTCTTAATCCACAGAATCCTCCTGCTGCATTCCTTTGATTGCCCAAGTACTCCAGAAATTTATCCACCAAAAATGTACTTTGATCATTGTGCTCCCAATTTAGCCCAGGAGAGGCTAGCCTGACTATCCAAGAACCAGTGCACCTTACAGCTTTTCAAGATCTATTGACCCAATGTCCACTAACCTATCAAAACATATCAAACCTTTACCTCTCAGCAAGGATACTGAAAAATTCATACTTTTAGGCAGGAGCCTGTCAGAAAGGGTAATACAAATGTTACTATTTAGTAGAAAAGATGGTATGACAAAAAAAAGTTTCCAATTCGCATCCCCAAATATACCACTAATTCTTGATTTTCTACAAGATGGACTATACAGGGGCCTTTCCCCTAGAATGTTAAGGGTCCAGATAGTGGCTCTTAGTGTTTTTTACAATACTAAACTTTCAAAGGTTAGATGGGTATCTAGGTTCTTAAAAGCAGCAGATAGATTAAAATTTAGAATTAATAATTTATTCCCCTCTTGGAATTTAAACTGGGTCCTTAGGGCCTTACCCTTGGCTCCCTTTGAACCTTTTAATTCTATACCAATTAGAACCTTGAATCTAAAAGCAGCTTTTCTAGTGGCCATAACTAGAGCATGAAGGGTTAGTAAGCTTTCAGGCCTTATCAACTCAACAACTATTCCATAGGTTCACTGAGAATAAAATTCTATTTAATTTGGACCACTCGTTCTTGCCTAAAGTAGTATTATCTTTTCATAGATCTCAGTTTATCATAATTCTCTCCTTTTGTGACAACCCAAAGAATGACCAAGAGCTTGCGTTTCACTGTCTGGATGTTAGAAGGGCAGTCTTCAAGTGCATTGAACCCACAAGTCAGTGATGGCAGGGCAAAGATTTGTTTATTAAATTTTTGGGTTGCAACAAAGAAAAAAAGGCAACTCACCCGCACCCGGCGGCCCCGGCTCTTTCATGTGCCAACTGCCGGGCAGCCGGCGTATTCGCAGACCGGAGCCGGCGGCCGGGTGAGTGGCTTTTCTGGCGGGGCTCTGCGAGCCCCGCACAGGAATAGGGCATGCTGCGGTTTGTTTGCCGCGCAGGAAAACCGCGGCCGTCTGCATAGGATTGCGTTTGTTCACGCAATCCTATGCAGGCTTCGAGTGGCGGAAATCCTGCGGGATTTCCGCCCGTGTGCAGGCGGCCTTATATATAGATCTATATATATAATATATATATAGTCATCTTTTGGTATTTTTTACTGCTCCACATATTCCCCGTTTGGACTTGGTATATTCACATATGCAAGCTCTTATATAACAATTGTCTCTGTAGCTTGTTGTGTATTTTATGCATACTCTCTATATGTACTTATGCAATACATTGTGCACTTTAACTTTACACTTATTGTATCTGTGATTTTTTTTTTATTGTAGTCTCCTGGTGTATTATTGTCATGTGGGTTTTATTTATAGTTTCAATTAAGTATTTGTAGTTTTATGGCGCTTTACTCTTTTTGTTAATATGTAGTGTTAAAGCATCCATATATTGGATTATGTTACTATGGGGACATTCATGTTTGACCTGATGAAATACCCTGCCCCTGTCCTGAGAGGTCCAGTTTGCTTCTGTATTTATTCAGCGCCGTTCCCACTGTAGTAGCTGGGCTTGGTATTGCAGGCCAAGTTTCCATTTATGCCAATTGTAGCTGTGCTTGCAATACTACTCTTGCAATTCAATAGGGAGAACAGCGCTGTCTGCTTCCTGCAGAAATCAGTGGAGTGAAGTAGCACACCGTTTCACAGAAGAGGCAGAGTAGAAGTCTCCACATTTAACTAGAAATGCCCTATCACAGTGGTGACTTAGAGTAAAAGGTTTATTTTTATTCCAACGATTAAAATATACACGTAGGGGCACAACACATAAAACAAAACAAAAGTGATTAAAGGACGTGGTGTGGACCATCCAACCACACCATAGGCAGTCACTAAAGGTGAGTGTTTGATCACACTATTATGTGTGTGGGTGTCAAAATATGTGGTTCCCAATGACCACAAAATTTCTGGTCCTGCTTATGGCCAGTTAGGCAGGGGGCCAAAACTTGGTTGTATATTAGCACACCGGATGTGTTAGAATGAGATGTCTCTGGTTGCTACTTCTTAGTATTGTGTAACCCACACGTCATAAATAGGTTCAATTATAGTGACTCAGGTATACGTTTCTTCACATTCATTACAAAGGAGGATTAGAGATACTCGTCCGGCTCTTAATAGAGAAACGGAATTTGGTCTATGCCAAGGGAGACATCTCTCGAGGATTCTGAAGATGTCGAATATATTGCAGGATTCCCAATGAGAGAGCCTCCCAAAGATATAATACGGCCTCCCTTCTATTGATAAGGGTCGTATTTTAGAAGATACTAGACCCCAGGAATTTAAGATCCCTTTACTTATTTAATTTCTCATTAATTTGTTGCTCATTAGTTTGTTTCTCGACGCGTTTCACCACTCAAGTTTGGGTGGATCATCAGGAGCAATATGAATTAAGATTAGATATTGTTGACGATATTAAAGGGTCTAAATAGACCAGTTCGTAAAGAAACTAGTGTCCCAATCTTTAGAGGACCAGCTGTTACAGCAGAGATAGTGAGGGTTGAATACCACCTAGAGTGAGATCCTTAATCCCCCGGTGTCTCATATTAAGTTGGACACAGATGTGAGGTTATCAAAGGTGTCTCACCCCAACGTCAAAGAATGACATTGAGTACGACTGTCATGAGATTTTTGAAACGGGAATTAATGAAAAATATCCTCAGAACTCGAGCCCTCATATAAGCATAGGGATACATAAGTATCCTGTTGGGGTGAGTAGAGTATACTGAGTGACTGGTCACCGTTTCAAAATTAGATAGCCAGATGGTCGGCGTCCCATGCAATATGCGTGATGGGGCGCCGTACCAATGTCTCAGAGGTGTTTGTCTCCGTATCTCTCAGGGTACGTGTCTCCCAGGGGAGGGAGGTGCAAACACCTTGCTCCTTGGTGGTATTCCCCCAATTCAAATCTTTTCCTATTTCAATTGCAAGAGTGAGCTAGTCAATTTCTGGCTCATTTGTATAGAAATAGTCTAAAGATACCCGCCCGAGTTTCTTTTCCCAAAGTGTCAAAATTGACAGAAGAGAAGGATGGATACAAGAAAAAATAACAAAGCTGGTGTCCGTAGCCCGGATGGTAGGCTAGGGAATGAGCTCTGAATGCTCAGTGCTTGCCTTATATTGTCCAAGTCCATCCTCCAGGGGGGTGTGACCTGACCTATTAACCTATCAGGGTGGGATACGCCTTTTTGTTTACACTTCATGTGGGGGAAGGGGAATAGTTTATTGATGAGAACCTGCAATCAGGTCTAGTTCCGGATCCAGGGTCCTGGGAATATAGTATGTGTAGGTGGTAGTGGATTATGTACACGATCGTCCAGTAAGGACTTGATCGGTACAGACTATGTACGTGATGGCCGGTCCATGGGAGGGGTCAGGAGGGGCCCGTCGTTTATGCCACACCTCCCCGGTGTCCGGAGACCAATGAGGGTCTGGCTCCGCACTAGGGGGCGTGTCGGCCCCGTGACGTGCACCATGGAACCAATGGGGTCAGTTCCAGCAGGGGAGGGCGGCCCGGGGGGCATGTCCACCCCGCAACTATCACACTCAGTCATATATGCCGCCGCGCCGCGCGTCCGGGCGCACGGCGCGGCTGCCCAGAGAGCGCACGCCCCGCTGATTGTGTGTGCCTCGGGGCGTGCTGACCGTCCCGTGGAACGCATAGGGGGGTCCGCCCCCCGTCGTGGGCCGCACCGCTTCGTCAGCGTGGTGTGACGTCATGACGTGCGGCGTACGGCGTCATGACGTACAACGTCCCGTGAGACGCATACGGACCTCCATAGATGTCGTGGGTCCTAGCCTTGCGTGGTGTAGCGTCGTAACGCCGCATGTGCCGACGTCACCACGCTTATTGCTTCATGTGGGCGTGGTTATATGTGTGAAGCTGCCTCTCGGACCGGTATTTACATAGCATCATGACTTGTTGTATGTGACCCCTTGTAATTGGTGGACTAAACAGCTCATCATAATTATCCCTCACTAGTAGGGACCATCCGGATCCAGGACCAGTAGTAGTTGGGTGTCTGTATCCCTAAAATGGGGGAAGGTTATAGGTTCCACAAGATACAGGTATGTTACTCAAAGAGCTTAGTAATAAACACGAGAGAGCATACTTATTAAAATCATTATGGAAAAGATCCCATGTCGCGTGTTATTTATATTTAGTTGGTCCTTACCATAATACAGTAATATATATTGAAGATGCTTATTTAATTTTACATTTGTGACCCAGAAGGATTTCAGGTAAGTGTGGTAGATAATTGGTATAAAAGAGAAGTATAAATAAACGATAAAATGCACCCCGTAGAATTACTGGGGATAAATTATAGACCATCACATGTGGTCTTACATATTAATATTGCATGACGATCATGGATGAAGGTTTCTTCAGAAATACGGTTATCAGACTAGGAAGACCCGATATACCCCATCTATCAAATGAAGCAGTTGAATGAAAGGATTTCATTTAGACCGATTGGTTGTACAGTTTCACACCGAAAAATCCAGTTAGCTTCTTTGCGGAGCAACAGGCTATCAAGGTTGCCGCCTCTGCCATCCGATCTTATTCTTTCAATTCCTTGGAATGCTAAGCATTTGGCGTTTCCATTATGCTGTTCCCATACGTGTGATGCTACGGAGGTGATCTCTTTCCTTTCTATATTGCCGATATGGCCCAGTATTCTCCGTCGCAGTTGCTGTCGCGTTTTGCCGATGTATTGTTTTTTACAACTGCATGTAATCAAATAGACGACATGTGTTGACAGGCAATTTATGAAATCGCGTATTTCATATTTTTTGCCTGTAGCACTTGCGGTGAAGGAATTGCCTTTAAGGATGTATTTGCATGCCAGGCACTTGGAGCATTTGAAGGTCCCAGTTGGCATCGCGCGAGAGAGCCAGTTCTTACAGGGGGTTGTTGGTTTGAGATAACTTTTGACCACGTGGTCGCGAATGTTGCGGCCCCGTCTATAGGTGATTTTAGGAAGATCAGAAATATACTGTTTAATATCGGCATCTTTTTGGAGGATTTCCCAATACGACTTGAGGATATTGAAAACCTCTTGATGTCCCATATCATAAGTGCCGATGATCCTCATTTCGTTTTTGTTATCTGACCGTTGTTTTGGAATGAGGAGAGAGCTCCTATCGCATGTGCGAGCATGTTGTTCGGCTGCATTTAAGATTTCGACAGGATATTTACGTTGTCGAAACCTCTTTTGGAGTTTGTCACATTCTTTATTGAAACGATGGTCATCAGAGCAGTTGCGTCTTGCCCTTAAGAACTGGCCCTTAGGGATGCCTCGTCGTAGAGGAAAAGGATGATAGCTATCCCAGGCTAAGAGGCTGTTAGTGGCAGTTTCTTTGCGATATAAATCACTAGTGAGTTTGCCGTCAGTTTCAATTTTGATGCTGACATCCAAGAATGTCATCGTGTTTTTATCTATTGCGGCTGTGAAGCGTAAATTTAAATCATTATCATTGAGCCAGATCACGAACTCATCAAAAAGCCGTTTGGTGCCGGTCCACAGTATTAAGATGTCATCAATGTATCTAATCCATGTTAGGATATATGTGGACCACGGCATATCACTGGAAAACACAATTTTCTCTTCCCACCAGCCCAGGAGCAAGTTGGCATAAGTGGTGGCACAAGAGGTCCCCATAGCGGTGCCCCTGAGCTGGTGGAAAAATGTTCTATTAAAGAGAAAATAATTGTGTGTTAGGATGAAACCTAACAGTTCCAGGACGAACTCACTGTGCTGTTGTAAATGCCGGCCTCTTTGTGTTAGAAAATGCGAAGTGGCTCTCAGTCCTATGTCGTGGGGGATCGAACTATAGAGGGCCTCGACGTCGAGGCTTGCTATCATTGTTTCAGGGCCCACCACTATACCCTCTATCTGACGCAGGACATCCATGGTGTCCTGCGCAAATGAGGGGAGAGACGACACAAATGGTCTGAGAACCTTATCCAAATATCTGCTGGCATTCTATGTTAGATTATCGATGCCGGACACGATGGGTCGTCCTTTCAAGGGACTCGTCCCCTAATGTATTTTTGGCAAGGTGTAAAAGGTAGCCAGTCTCGGTGTGTCAACAGTCATGAATTTCAACTCGCGTTCACTAATGAGTTTAGATTCTTTGGCAGTCGAGAGAATTTGGTCTAATCTGTGCTTGAATTTGTCCGTGGGATCTTCTTCCAGGACGGTATATGTGGTTGTATTATCAGGGTAATTAAATTTCTAAATATAGCACCAATCGGGCCCACCCCACTTGCCCCGTTGCCGGCGGTAAGAAGAGACACCACACAGGGATCTGGTATCATTCCTCACACGGGACATGGCTCTCGGCTGTGTCGACGTCGTTTTATTACAGATTACATGAGATCTTATACCCTTTTTCCCATCCCCACCAGGGGGTGATGGGCTCATAACCATATATGGGAAGTCCGGATTTTCAGCCTAAGACAGTGAAAATTATGTACATGGTTGAACATCTTGATATCTTGTTTCTGGGAAAATGGCCAAGTACACGCGTCCTTCATGTCTGGTTCTTCTTCTCTGAATTTCTAGAACATCTCTCTCAGCCTTCTAAAGCCTTGGAATATCTGATGTAAGGCGACATATAAGTTTTTTTCATTTGGAATTGAATAAAACTTGCATATAGGTATAAAACATAAAAAAAACATATGGCAATATATATATATACCCTCACAAACCCCCCTAAAAAACTTAATATGGAGATCAAGCATCAGACTTTGCACTCTTCCTCGGCCGTCTCTCCCTTGCGTCAGGGTTTCTCCACTGCCCGTAAGTCCCTACTCCTAAAAGGGAGGGATCCCTACCTCACCTCAGAAGGAGGCCATGGATTCCCTGGGCTTATTTCCGGGCATCCATACCCTCTATCTGTACGAGTTAACACCCCACAGGGTGTGCCCTCGCCGGAACCTAAGGTCTTCTGCACTTTCCCTAGGCAAATGGGAAGTCCACTGACAGTCCATCTTATGAGACCGGGACGGCGCAGTACTAATACATCTCTCCATTCTTCTGGTAACGTATCTGGTTGGCATTATCGGAACTGGCTCTTCATCTTTTTCAAACAAGGGAAATTTTGGTCACATTAAAGGGATAATACACAAACAGGAAATTACATACTCTACCTCTTTCTGCTAAAATCATATCCAGGGCCACTCTATTTTGGAACGCCATGGTTGCAGTGGGCCCTAACTGGTCAATTAACCCTTGCAAAAGCATCTCTGGTGTAGTTTACAAACCTCTGCTAATTGGAATAGATATAATTCATCCAATCTACATTATTATTAACAGTGATAAAAGCAAATAAGGACTCAAAACCTGATTTAACCTGATCTCTAGAATTAAATTAATCTCGCACCCCCCTTGGCACTCCTATTGCATCTATGTGTACATGTGGATCAAAGTTACCACCTTGAACGTTAACGTCTCTCTTAGCACGATGCGGTGTTGGATTCTCACCCTCAGTGTAGTCTTCATATTGCACATTTCATTGTATTAATTTGTTCTGAAACAGGGGGCTAGTGTACAGTAGTTAAAGGTGTGTCTTAGAGGAATTGTACCACATTATAGCATGTAAAGGATATGCAGGATCATTAGTTTTTTCAGTGCGAAGTGTGGATCCAAGTGGGCTTTCCTTCGAGCTTGACTGCAGTTGGGGTGGTGAACAACATCTGGTAAGGACCTTTAAACAGGGTTTCTCTCTTAAACTTTTTCACATAGACCCTGTCACCTGGTTTCAGATTGTAACACTCATCTGTAGGACCTGGGAGAAAAGCAGAGACTACAGAATGCATTATTGACAATTCCTTGGAGAGGCCTATGACAAAATTAACAAGAAAATCATTCCCCAAACTCTGCTACTGTGGCATGTATCCTCCTAAGAAAAAAAAACTAATGGAAAACACTCAATTCAAAATTTGCCCATTTCCTCCATTGTCTTTTGTATCTACTTTCCCCCTACTCCGCGGATGGTAGGGTGTGTGAAAAACCTGGAATATACCCAAAACAGACATGATGTGTTGCATTATTTCACCTGTGAAGTGTGTACCTTTGTTTGAATCAATCACTTCCGATACCCCATATCTGCGGATTACCTCATTCATGAGCTTCTGTGCGGTTACCTGCTTATTTACTTTGGTAACAGAGTAGGTCTCCAACCTGAAAAGACATCAACAACAACAACAAGCACATATTCATGCTTCCCAACAAGTGGGAGCTGAGTGTAGCCAATTTGCAATCCCTGAAATGGGTAGAGTGGCCTAGGCAAGTGTTATGTGGCAAATTTACTTCTGCCCTGTTGCTTACGGCAAAGATCATGCAAAATTGGACAAATGATGCAGCAGCTACAGAAAACCAAGGAGCCACCCGTCCTTGTTCAAGCGTCGTCATCATTGCTGCTTTGAGAGGTGCGTCTTTCCGTGCGTCAGCTGGGCCATCATGGGGCACAGGGACTATGGTAAGCAAGTGCTGTTGACTGTTCACCATACGCCGTCCCTTTTTAGTCCATTTGTCTTTTTCTTCCTTGCTGGCTCGTAACTGTAAAGTCATTAGCATATCAAAGTCCAATGTTCAAATCAAAGTCCAAGTTTTTATCAAAGTCCATGTTTTTATCAAAGTCCATGTTTTTATCAAAGTCCAAGTTTTTATCAAAGTCCAAGTTTTTATCAAAGTCCAAGTGTAGTCAAAGTCCAAAGTTATTATCAAATTCTTCTTTTCTTCTTTCTTCCACGGCTTGAGGGCCGCTGCTTTTGCTGTGTGGCCTGTGATGGCGTTGCCTCTTGCTTCTCTGGTGTAGGAATTGGTGTGAGCTTTCCACCTTGTCAGGTAGAAGTAGGGTCTCCATGAGACTGCACCGCTGCAACATTCTTAATTGGCTGTCCTGCTGAGGTAAAAAACTGTCTGGCCTTCCATGTTGGGCCGTAATCATGAGCTATGCCGGATGCATACCGGGAGTCAGTGTAAATGTTTGCCGTCTTACCTTCCTCCACTCTACACGCCTCAGCGAGGGCCTTTAGATCCGCTTCTTGTACTGCGACATGCGGAGACATTCTGCTTTTTAGGACATCTTGTTGTGTTACGACTGCATATCCAGTGTGGAGTCGTCAATCACCCTGGGTACCATCTATAAAAAACAACTCAAAATATGCATTATTAACAAGGGCTTTCAGTAACTTTTTTAAAACTTAAATTTTCTTGTTGCATCAATGCTAGACAATCAGGCTGGTATTATATTTTAAAAAGATCAGAACCTTGTTGCAAAAAATTAAAAAATTAAAAAATGACTTGCAAAAAATTTAAAAATGGCTTTTAAAAATGGCTGACTTGCAATACCTAGATCACCTATGCCTTCTCCTCCCCCCTTTAAACCAGGGTACTCAATTGGAACAATAGTAGCCGGGTTTAAGTTATTACAACATTGTAAAAAGATTTGATGGATGCAGATAAGGCCTGTAAAATGTTAACACCAATACCAGAGACATGAGTTACATCGGGGCAGAATAATCTACAAAACATCTACTAATATTTGAAATGTGAGATCCCTTTAAGTGAATTCATTATTAGTCTGATCCTGCCTGCAATATCTTTATCAAATTTCAGACAGAAGAAAAAAAAAAACAAAACAAACTTTTACTAGCTGCTCAAAATCCTCACCCCCTCCCTTGTCGAGAAGAGGGATGAAACATTACGTACTATTACATCATCTAGCTCCACCCCTTCGATATTGGCTCCTTGCAACTTTCTTCCCAACTTAATTTCAGTGTAACAGTCCACACGTCCACATCTCAACCAAGCAAAGTCCCATGCATGGGGAGGACTTTTATCCCCAGTCAATTATCTGCATCACACATTCCACACAGCCCGAACACGGGTCACTAACTCTCATCCATCCATGCTCTCAAGTTTGCTCCGTCACCCCCCTTGAAGGTGTCCCAGTCCATACAGATGCACGGACAAAAAAAGTTTGACAAACATACATACATCAGTTGAAAAACATTGAGGTGAGTGCTATAATTTTATAAAGTACATTATTCTATTGAGATGAGATTGTGAATGAGCGCTATCTTTGACAAATTATGTGAAAAAAAGTTTGCTGATACATTCTATATTTCTTATCTACTGAAGCTATTATATGCTGTATTAAACACTGAAGTGTTTTAGTTTCTGTGACCCTGACTGTTATCTCTCCGCGAATATGAAACACAGACTGAATAAGTTTTAGCTTAAACTATTGCCTGCATTTTGAAATCATAATTAACACATATCCTGGGACCTTGCAACATTCATTTTCAACCCCTGTATAAGTAAGAATATACATTAGAAATTACTATATTTCCCTGCCTACTAAGACAGTATAACTAATTAAATTCATTTCAATTCATTGCAAGCAAGCAAAGATATTAACCAAGGTTGTTATTGCATTTTCTCTCTCGCTGTTATCTTCCGACCTTGGAAGGCTACACAGACTCGCAGCTACATGTCAACAATCTTTCTCCCCTAAAAGCAAGCTCAGTTAACTATTTGCACTTATATATATACACACACATATATATCTATATCTATTATCTATCTTGTATTATACACATTTTCTTTCTTTCTTTGCCAACAAATCACATGCATTGTAACGTTCTTATCGACTTGCTTGCTCCTTCAGCACTTTCTCTCCCCTACCTAACTGCCAATATAACCTTTAATAGACACTCTCCTGACGCCCTCTTGATCACTTACTGTACTTTTCAACATTTCACTTACGGATACTTTCTTAAACAAATAATGTGTACATACCTAACTTACTCTGACTATCTATCTCTCTCCTCCTCCTCCAGCATTTTCTAGCAAACCTTGGTCTTCCAAGGCACCTCTCGATCCTAAAGACCTCCTCCCAGACACCATTTTGTAATCTACCGTGCGGGTCGGTGTCACACATTTTCATAAGTTTTCTTACATTCTACAAATTCATCCACACGGCGGCAGCCCTTGAGGGGCTCTATCTTCTTTAATAAGGTCTTACGCATATTAAAACAACAACAATAATAAAAATAACACGCTCCATAGAATGCATCCCTCTTAATTTTCAAATTGTCAGCCCCTTATATACCGGCAAAACAACCGAGGGTCCCTTCTCCTTATGGAACCAGCCCCATAAAATGCATCTCTCTGAAATCAAATCGCTAGCCCCATATATAAGGCAAAACGACCGAGAGTCCCTTCTTCTATGAGACAAAATAAAAAGTAAGAGAAAAAAAAACTTCTGCAGATACAACAATCTCCACTATTATTAAAACGTTAAAACTTCAAAGTACAAATAGACTACAGACTAGTTTCTGGGTGACCGATTGGTGCGCATATCACGGTCAGTGGTCCATGACGGCAAACCCGAAGCCCACACGAGTTACCGTGTAGAACTCTTAACCCAACCCGTCCGGTCACAAACCACAGATAGTCAGTCCTGCTGCAAGACTCTCAGCGTAAAACACAACATAAATATATGTTTGTCTTACCTCGAGTTCTAAGTGAGTTGATCAGGCTCGGTTTGCAGCAGGACGGCTTCTCAGTGGCGTGGATCCGGGTGGAATGCGTTGTAAGCTCCGGTTTTGTCGCCGCACGTTCGGGCGCCATTTATCAGGGTAATTAAATTTCTAAATATAGCACCAATCGGGCCCACCCCACTTGCCCCGTTGCCGGCGGTAAGAAGAGACACCACACAGGGATCTGGTATCATTCCTCACACGGGACATGGCTCTCGGCTGTGTCAACGTCGTTTTATTACAGATTACATGAGATCTTATACCCTTTTTCCCATCCCCACCAGGGGGTGATGGGCTCATAACCATATATGGGAAGTCCGGATTTTCAGCCTAAGACAGTGAAAATTATGTACATGGTTGAACATCTTGATATCTTGTTTCTGGGAAAATGGCCAAGTACACGCGTCCTTCATGTCTGGTTCTTCTTCTCTGAATTTCTAGAACATCTCTCTCAGCCTTCTAAAGCCTTGGAATATCTGATGTAAGGCGACATATAAGTTTTTTTCATTTGGAATTGAATAAAACTTGCATATAGGTATAAAACATAAAAAAAACATATGGCAATATATATATATACCCTCACAGTATCATCAAGAATGTCAGTGCACATTCTGATGTAGCTGTCTCGATCCATTACAACCACATTGCCGCCTTTATCGGACGGTTTGATGATGATTTCCTCATTACTTTCTAAGGCTTTCAGGGCCATTTTCTCATTTTGGGTCATATTGTATTTTTTTGTGTTAGTAGTTTGGATCTTTTTTAGATCTCTTAGTACCAGATTCTCGAAGATATCTAATTCAGGGCAACTCATTGTAGGAGGGTGGGACCTGTTTATAGGCTTACAGTCAGTGTATATAATCGGTCCAGCCAAATCTTTAGACTATTTCTATACGAATGAGCCAGAAATTGACTAGCTCACTCTTGCAATTGAAATAGGAAAAGATTTGAATTGGGGGAATACCACCAAGGAGCAAGGTGTTTGCACCTCCCTCCCCTGGGAGACACGTACCCTGAGAGATACGGAGACAAACACCTCTGAGACATTGGTACGGCGCCCCATCACGCATATTGCATGGGACGCCGACCATCTGGCTGTCTAATTTTGAAACTGTGACCAGTCACTCAGTATACTCTACTCACCCCAACAGGATACTTGCGTATCCCTATGCTTATATGAGGGCTCGAGTTCTGAGGATATTTTTCATTAATTCCCGTTTCAAAAATCTCATGACAGTCGTACTCAATGTCATTCTTTGACGTTGGGGTGAGACACCTTTGATAACCTCACATCTGTGTCCAACTTAATATGAGACACCGGGGGATTAAGGATCTCACTCTAGGTGGTATTCAACCCTCACTATCTCTGCTGTAACAGCTGGTCCTCTAAAGATTGGGACACTAGTTTCTTTACGAACTGGTCTATTTAGACCCTTTAATATCGTCAACAATATCTAATCTTAATTCATATTGCTCCTGATGATCCACCCAAACTTGAGTGGTGAAACGCGTCGAGAAACAAACTAATGAGCAACAAATTAATGAGAAATTAAATAAGTAAAGGGATCTTAAATTCCTGGGGTCTAGTATCTTCTAAAATACGACCCCTATCAATAGAAGGGAGGCCGTATTATATCTTTGGGAGGCTCTCTCATTGGGAATCCTGCAATATATTCGACATCTTCAGAATCCTCGAGAGATGTCTCCCTTGGCATAGACCAAATTCCGTTTCTCTATTAAGAGCCGGACGAGTATCTCTAATCCTCCTTTGTAATGAATGTGAAGAAACGTATACCTGAGTCACTATAATTGAACCTATTTATGACGTGTGGGTTACACAATACTAAGAAGTAGCAACCAGAGACCTCTAATTCTAACACATCCGGTGTGCTAATATACAACCAAGTTTTGGCCCCCTGCCTAACTGGCCATAAGCAGGACCAGAAATTTTGTGGTCATTGGGAACCACATATTTTGACACCCACACACATAATAGTGTGATCAAACACTCACCTTTAGTGACTGCCTATGGTGTGGTTGGATGGTCCACACCACGTCCTTTAATCACTTTTGTTTTGTTTTATGTGTTGTGCCCCTACGTGTATATTTTAATCGTTGGAATAAAAATAAACCTTTTACTCTAAGTCACCACTGTGATAGGGAAGTAGCACACCATTGCAGAGAACAGATGGTTGTAGGGAGTCCCTGGTGATGGATCCTCACTGATCTACTATTGATGATCTATCCTGAGGATAAGCCATCAAAGGTTTACAACTGGAAAACCCCTTTAAGATGATATTTTGGTTTTATCCTACTTTGGAATAATGTAAATTTCATTGAGATACACAAATATGTGAGTTGGGGGAAAGAAGGGGATATATTTGGTTGTGCACATTTTTGATGGGATGAAAGATTTTTGTATTTTGGCAAGAGAATTCGATATCCTTAAAAAAGAGAGTTCTATTAATACTTGTAGCTGAGAAATGCAGTAAATAAAACTGCAGCATTGTTGTGCTTTGTGAGATGTTCTGAGATCCTGGATTAAATTATACAAGACAGTAAAGTAAAAGGTCATATGTCAGTGACCTGCAGATTTATATTCGGAGGTAGACAGGGAACTTTCTGCTGTCCTCACTGAGACAGGCTGATTTCTGTAGGTTGGTCACTTAAAGGGGTTGTCCGGCCACACGGTAAAAATTTTTATAATGCTGCTGCTTCCCTTTCAGTAAGGATAGTAACAGACAGCATACAGGGGCTCAAACCGGCCGGCAGATCAGCTGCAATGTCAGTTTCTTACCTTAGATTCTGATCTTCACTGCAGCTTTCAAAGATGGCGCCTCTGTGCTGCCTTCCCACAATGCTCTGCGCTCTCCCTCTTCTGTGTGCGCGCTCTCGATGGTAGTAAGAGACATGAAAAGGCAGGATTTCCCTCAGCTCACGTCCTAGCCCCGCCCACGACACGCCCACCTCTATTGAACTGATCTACAGTCTCGCCCCGCCCCCTGCTGCATACTATAATCAGAGGGGTTGTGGCCAGGGGAGACTGTTATACTCTCATGGTTCACGATAAAATCCTACCATGAGTGTAAACAGCAGCACAGTGTATAGTGAATGGAGAGGGGCAAGGGAGAGCCGAGAGAGAACTCTCCTGCAGCCCCCCACTGCAAGGCTACCTACTGACCCCCCACCCTGCTAAAGTAAAGTAAAACAAAACATTTCCCCACACACACATGCCCTCATAGTGCCCCTCTCACAATGACCCCCCCCCCCGACTTCTGTCAGCCGGGTCCCTGCACACACACACACACATCACTGCACCCCCCCCCCCCTTGCACACATCCATCCATCCATCCATCTCTCCCTCTCCCCCCCCCCTTCCCCCGGGACTTCTGACAGCCGGGTCTCCAGATACCACTAGCACACACACACATCACTGCACCCCCCCTGCACACATCCATCCATCCATCTCTCCCTCTCTACCCCCCCCCCCCCCCGCGAGAGCCCGCCCCTCCACTCATTCTTACCTTGGAGATGAAGAGCCAGCAGCCACGCCTCCCCTGCAGGCAGAACTGAGCTTCCCAGCGGCTGAAGTTCTTCTGCACATGCGCAGAGCTGAAGAGGACAAGAGACTTGTCGGAACCCATGGCAACCGAGAAGCAACACAGGGGGGGGCAGTCCAAAAGGTAAGTGAATAACTTCTGTTTGCCTAATTTACAATGCACAATGTATATTACAAAGTGCATTGTATTGGGCAAACAGAAGTAATGAGACCTAATGTTTATGGCCGGACAACCCCTTTAAGCTTTGCGTAGTTTCCGAGTACTTACATATACAAGCTGCAGTGCCAAGCAAAAGACAGGTCCACCATGTGCCGCAAACCCCGCTCACCCAATGAGATTGACACTTCTTGGTATTGCACTGAATACTGAGAATATATGTATACTCTTTCTTTACTGAAGAGAATGTGGCAAATAAATTAAAACCTGTGATAACCATAATAAGCATTGTATGTAACTTGTGTTAACATATATGGTCCACTGGAAACAGTCTTCATACCATGTGCACTACAGAGATCAGGACTATTTGGACAGCCTCTGGCCCAGGGCCACCCCTTGGATAAAGCTTAGGAGAACATTATAACAATTCTACTGTGGGCTTCAAACAAATATTTTGGGGCAGAGAGTTATTTTGTTTGTCTCCCCTTTAGGCCGCATGCACATGGGCAGGTCGGCATCCACGCATACCTGTATATTTTTCTCTTTCTCTATACTGTGAATGGTCCGCATGGCTCGCCATTGGACATGCCCAGTACAGATTTTTTATTTTTCAACTCCTACTTTTCCTGCAGAAAGCATATACTGCCTGCGGGTTAGACAGCTTCCATGGATGTCAATGGAAGCCGTCCGTGCAGGAACCGCAGTAAAATGGAGCATGCTGCAAAAAATTTTTTCTGCGAGTGGAAACAGCAATTGGTTTCCGCTCGTGTGCATCAAGAATAATTTTTCAATAGCATGCTATGGAGGGTTATTGCTGTAGAATCCAGAAGCGGACGCACACTCCCGATTCCACAGCAAGAATCCGCCCCTGTACATGAGGCCTAATGTTTAGTCACTGTATTCACCAGGTGCCCTTTTCTGGAGATGACTCTCTTGGAGATACTACTTGTCTGTGTACTTGAGTTGTGCCATTGCTTGTCTGCTCTGGAACTCTTTCAGGCTCCACTTGCCAAGAAGTGGCTCTGTATCGTGGCACTGTGCTGCTAATACTTTGCAATGTGACCAAAAGGCTATGATTTCTCTTCTTGTGGCTATGATTTTCCACTTGAGCTCAACCAGAATCTTGTACCTGGATTCTGGCTCTGACTGAGTTGCACATTGATTCTATGCACTCGCATGAACAAACCAGAGCCCTCCACACACTTCCTGTCTGGGTCACATCTGCTTCCCCAACCATTCTGACCAAGAATCTGGTGCCGTCTGCTGTGCCAGGTACTTATAAATAAAGTATAGCAGCAACATCTCTGTGTATTACTTTAACATACGCAGGTCCTGTCCCGGGCTGTCGGAGACGGCTGAGCAACAAGTGGAGATGTTAGAAACATTTTTTACAGTTTCTGCCCCCTTGATTACTATATTCACATCGCTTGTTGACTTCTGTGTATACAGTGAAGGCAGTGCTACTGCGTCTACTGATCCTAGAGATCAAGTGATTACTAATATAACTAACCCCGGCACAGCTCTAATTGTTATAATTCTCACATTATTCCAATTGTTTTGCTCTGAGAACATCAGTTTTTTTACAGTTTGAGCTTAAAAATGTAAAAAACGAAATTCTAATGCAACTTTGTGTTTTGGTCAGTAGATGGACATTAGAGCTGCACAGGGAGTGACACATTTGTCAAAATACATCATTTTGTTTTCCAGGAACTGTAGGTCACATAAATCCATAATGTCATAAATAGCGCACTTAATTTAGCACCAATTGTCCAAAAGTATCAGAACAATACATGCTACTGTCTATAGTAGATTCAACACAACAAATGACATACTGGTAATAGACAGTTGTGGCACCTGTTGGCCGCCATGGACATAAACCATTTCTGTAGAAATTGGAGCCTTACATATTCATATATTGTAGTAAATATTTTAGATTCAGTATTATTTGGCACAATCATCATGTTTTTAGCCATGCCCCTTTTAAGCATATACTTCTAAAGCTGACATAAATTGCAGAACGAGATTAACTGGAAATGGTCTGTCTTTGATATAGTACACATCACTTACTCCTCTCCTTTTCGCATTACACCATTTTTGTGATGCATTTCAGTGCATAGATGTGACCTAGTGTCTTACAGAAAAACATTCATTACTATATTCCCAGTTTTCTGGTTTCTAGCCAAAAATCTGACCTTGATAGAAAATTGGTGTGCTTTCGTTTAGATACCAGATAAGCATTTCGCCGCTCTACAAATTTTTTTTTTAGATTTTTTTTTTATTTGTAGTAAAGATCAATGGCATTTAGCAAAACTATTGACCTGTATGACAATCAGTGAAATGGTAAAGAACCTAATTAAACTTCTACAATGCACAATAGCAGGTAAGAATACCCTGGCATGTTTTTAGTGAGTTTGTGGAGGGCAGCTTCAGAGGTAACGCAGGAAAGCTCAGCATTTTTTTCTCATGAGCATTTTATGCCAGTGGCTCAGACTCCAGTACCGTTATCGCATGCAACAGAATAATTATATTAATATATGCACCATAATGCTGACACATTGGTGGCTCTGAGCTAGTCATCTCCGACCTATGAGATTGCTGTATGGAACACTGGCGGTGAGTGACAGTGACAGAATTAGTGTCACCTCTAGGAATATCTTGCAGCTGTCAATGCCTATCAGTTCCCCTTTCATACATAATGACAATGACAGAGGGAACAGTGTGACAGCTGAGGGAAGATAGCATGGGGTGGGGAAAATAAAAGGGCAGAGGGTGGAAGCATTTTAACCCCCTCTGCACTGGATTGCTCTGTAAACCCTCACTTGAGGCACGGGTCTAACGTGTCCACTGCTAATAATGATTGGAATGTTTGTGGCTAAAATATAGTACAAGCTATTTTAAAACGGTATAACTATTTGAGGGGTCAGATATGTTGTTTGACACTTTACTCATGTGATTTAGGATAGCCCCTTCTATATCTGTACAGACCAGTAATTATAAGGTTGTGTTCACACTGACATTTAGGTTCTCTGTGTTCTCTATTGTTCTGGATGAGAAAGAACAGCATGGTCTACTGTGCTATTCTTGCTGACGGCAAAAAAGGGAAGCTTAAAGGGGTTGTCCCGAGGCAGCAAGTGGGTCTATACACTTCTGCATGGCCATAATAATGCACTTTGTAATGTACATCGTGCATTAATTATGAGCCATACAGAAGTTATAAAAAGTTTTATACTTACCTGCTCCGTTGCTAGCGTCCTCGTCTCCATGGTGCCGACTAATTTTCGCCCTCCGATGGCCAAATTAGCCGCGCTTGCGCAGTCCGGGTCTTCTCCTCTTCTCTATGGGGCTCCGTGTAGCTCCGCCCCGTCACGTGCGGATTCCAGCCAATCAGGAGGCTGGAATCGGCAATGGACCGCACAGAAGCCCTGCGGTCCATGAAGACAGAGGATCCCGGCGGCCATCTTCAGCAGGTGAGTATGAAGACGCCGGACCGCCGGGATTCAGGTAAGCGCTGTGCGGGTGGTTTTTTTAACCCCTGCATCGGGGTTGTCTCGCGCCGAACGGGGGGGGGGTTTAAAAAAAAAAAAACCCGTTTCGGCGCGGGACATCTCCTTTAATGGATGCCATCGTTAGTGAATTAAATATTTAGCATCCATTATAAAACAGATTATTCATATTGTATCTCTCATGGATCACTTAAAGGGGTTGTCGATGCCTGAACTATTGATGGCCTGACCGGTCCTTTGGAGGGTATTATTGTATCTTGTCACCACCGGAAGTGTGGGTGGTGACAAGATATTAGCTGCTTGACAGCCTGGACATGCCCCCAGTTTTTTTTTTTTTAAACTCGTTTTATTGAACAGTTTGTATTTCGTACATTGCATGAATAAACAACTTTGGTTACATCATTGGCTCTTATGATTCTGTAATAACATTTAAATACGTTACATTAACACATGTTGGTATTGGGTACATTGTGGTATTATATTGGTTCATGGTGTCAGTGGAGGGCCATAACTCCCTCGTGATTTACCGGTTCGTTCTAGGTACAGTTGCTCTCAGCAGGTTTTGGAATCGGTCTTGCGTGAATATTGTACTTGTTTATCCGCACCATCTTTCCCACACCTTATCGAACTTGTCGGGGCATTTTCTATTTTTGTATACTATTTTTTCATATGGTAGGATAGCATTAATTATGTTTTGCCATTTTGAGAGTGTCGGGAGGCTTCTAGCCATCCAACGCAAAGCTATTGCCTTGCAGGCGTAGAATAGTGTCTTAGTAAGGAATATTCTGTCGTGGTATTGCCACTGTTCCTCGTCTAGGATGCCCAGTAGGCACACTGCTGGGTCTTGTGGTACTGGTATACCCATCAATTGAGTTAAGAATTCTGTGACTTCTCCCCAGTATGTGTGAATGTTGGGGCAACTCCATATTAAATGGTTGAAGTTTGCATTGGGGGCTCTGCATCTATGACATTGGTTTTTGTAGGTATCCTATTCATTTTATGCAGTCTGATCGGCGTCAGATAGCACTGGTGTAGTATATATAATTGTGTCAGTTTGTTGTTTGCTGCTGGTGACACTGCGGTGTACGTGGACATTGCAGTTTCCCAGTCCTCACTAGTGAGAGCGGGAATGAGCTCTTTCCATCTCTCCACTACTGTCATTGGCGTTTCGGGGATTGTAACAGGTGGGTGTATAACGCCGATATCAATCCTTTGGGTCCCTGGGTGCACAATATACCTATTAATGGGTACTGAGAGAAGGGTTGTCTAGGTTCTGGGAATTGTGCTGTTAAGGCGTGCCTAAGTTGTAGGTACCTATAGAAGCCCGTTCTTGGGACTTGGTATAGCTGTTGTAGTTGCTCGAATGAAATTAGTACTTGGTCGGAGTATAAATGTTCTAAGGTAGTGATTCCTAGATTTGTCCAAAATTGTTTGTCTGGTAGATTCACCAGGTGTGGTAGTGCTCTATTGTCCCATAAAGGGGTCTCCAGAGGGGTGCCATTTCGTTTGGTCAGTAACTTACATGCCTGCCATATATTAGTCGCGAGCCTATGGATGGGTAGCATCTGCTTAGTCAGCAATCCTGGTTTTTCCAGGAGGATCCAAAGGGATGTCTCCGAGAGGAAGAACATCAGGTGGTGCTCGGAGTTGGGGAGAGAAGAGCCCGACAGCCAGTGACGGATATATCTGACCTGCCCCGCTAGATAATAAAGCTTAAAGTCTGGCAGTGCCATTCCTGCCATTTCTTTAGGTCGCTGTAATGTGTCCATTCGAAGTTTGGCTCTGGTGTTCCCCCAAACGAATGATATTATTAGGGAGTTAGTTTTTTTGAAGAATTTCTGTGGTATTGTTGTCTCTGCGTGTTCTAGGCAATATAAGTACTTGGGGAGTATTATCATTTTATCAGATTTATTCTGCCTGCTACTGACAGTGGCAGAGAGCTCCAGGATTTCAATTTTAGTTGTAGGGTTGTCAGTAAGGGGGTGATGTTTAGGTCGAGGCTCAGGGTATGGTCTCTGGTAATATGGATCCCGAGGTATTTAAATTGAGGGGTAACTTGCAAATTGCAAAATACCTCCCCTGTCTGCCATCCCTCCGGTCTTAAAGGCATATATGCGGATTTCTGCCAATTTATGCGAAGGCCTGAAAAATTTCCAAATTGATCTATTAGGGCGATAGCTAATGGTAGGGTGTTCTTGGGGTCTGACATATATAGTATTATGTCATCTGCGTATAGCCCTATTCTGTCTTCTCTGGGTTCCACCTGGACACCTCTATACGAGGCGTGCTGTCGGATTCTCAAGGCCAGGGGTTCTATGGCAATTGCGAACAGGAGGGGGGAAAGCGGGCAGCCCTGTCGGGTCCCTCTGTGAAGCAGGAAGGAGGTGGAGGTCAAGCCGTTCACCACCACCCTAGCCGTCGGTGCCTTGTATAGAATAGAGATCCATCTAATGAATGCATCCCCGAATCCAAACCTCCGTAGGGTCCTCATCAAATATGGCCATTCGACCGAGTCGAATGCCTTAGCTGCATCTAACGAGGCCAGGGCCCAGTCCGATCTCCACTTCCACCCCACCTGCGTAATCACTTGCGTTCTTCTAATATTGTCTGACGTGGACATTCCGGGGATGAATCCTGTTTGGTCTGGGTGTATAATATATTTTATAGCTTGGTTTAGGCGTGAAGCCAGTATTTTAGTGAGGATTTTGTAGTCTGTGTTCAGTAATGAAATAGGCCTATACGAGCTACAGTCTTCTGGGTTTTTTTCTGGCTTTAAGATGAGAACTATGGTGGCTTCTAACATTGATTCTGGAAGTTGTTTTTTATCAAATATATGTTCGTATAGGGAGAGTAAGTGTGGTATTATTTCTTTTTTGTATTGTTGATAGACCTCTATCGGTAAACCGTCCGGCCCTGGGGTTTTGTTCTTTGCCATATCGTTTATTGCTTCCTCAATCTCCTCGGTTGTTATGGGGGAGTCTAGTAGGGATTTATGGGCATCTTGTAGTTCTGGGAATATTATATCCGTTAAGTAGATTTCTAAGTCCTCAGGTGAGTAGTCAGTCCGTGTTTGGTATAGATCGTTATAATATTGTTGGAATCTATTCAAGATCTCTTTTGGGTCAGTGAGTGTTATTCCTTGGGCTGATTTGACTCTTAGTACGGTCTGGGGCGCAGTTTCTTGCCAGACCATCCAGGCTAATAGTATGCTAGATTGATTTCCCAGTTCAAAAAAGGATTGTCGGGTGTAGAAAAGGTTACTCTGGGCCTTTTCTTTTAAGTATAATAAATAATTTCTGCCCGTCTGGAGCCATCTGTCTTTTTTAATGTCTGTTGGGTCTACGATGTATTCTCTCTCTAGCCGCTGGCATTGTTCTGCTAATAATTCTCCTTCTCGTGAGGTGGCTCTTTTTATAGGAGATTGAGGATCTGAAGCATCCCCTGAGGTAAGACTTGAATGCCTCCCATACTAGCATCTTATCTGAGTGCGCCCCATGTGCCTCATGTGCCTCATAATAGATTTGGATCTGGTCTGGTACGCGATTGTTAGGGCTGAACAGCGAGAGCCAGAATGGGTGTATTTTAATAAACCAAAAAAGAAATATGGGCTCCCCTCACCAGCAGTATCTTTTCAGTGTTGCAGGGAGATCTGAAATTCAACAGGAGCTCTGTCCTCAAACAGCCGACGGCAAACGGCCAAATTCCATATAAGCAAAAAATAGAGGTAGAGGGGAGCTGCTACCGTTAAAAAAATTTCATTCTTTATTGGATAAAAAAAAAGCATACAGCTCACAGGTTCGCGCTGAACGCGTTTCGGCTATGGTAGCCTTTGTCAGGAGCGTTTTAGGGAATTTATTGCTGACCGCTTTCTGGCTGATCCCATGCCCCTGACATTCCATGACACGAAGATTACCTCCGCCATAGGCAAGGACAGGTTAATGGGGTCCGGATGAATTTCTTTGTGGTTTTCTGCCTGTCAGGAGTTCCCCCATGACACCCGGTTACATTTTTATCATACATCATGCAACTGTATTTCAGTACTTTTCTAAGAACAACATAGAGCACTTGATGCATACCATTCTTTAACATTGTGGTAATATCTTACCAACTTAGAACTTAAACAACTTGTCTTTAAACCAAAAGTTAAGTTTGAATGCTTTTTCTACTGAGATAGAATTCGTGGCAAACTAGCATTAGGGGGAACCTACATAGTATAGCTTTAACTGTGGCTATACTTGAGGTATTGTTATATTAGTGAAACCATAGTAAAAGCCGGCCTTAGCCTGCTGTGTTTTATATGGGTGGGCGCTCTTGGGGGGGGGGGGGAGTCCCCTCTCTGGGCTTTTCGTATTCACGTTTACTCTGTTCGAGTGCTGAATTGAGTTGAGGGGGGAGAAAAAAGGGGAGGGGGAGAGGGGGAGAACACAGTAGTTCAGGGGGAGGCACAGACTGTTAGTACTTGGGGGGGACCTCTTGTCGCTGTCATCTGAGGGGTGTGGGTTGAGTATTTATCCTAGGCACTCGGGGTTTCAGTTCTGCGTTTCTAGTTCAGATCTCAAAACCTTATTTCTAGGGCGCTGTTACTGGCATGCATTAAGGGAGCTTTAAGTATACATTTGCATATTTAAAAGAGTCCCGTCACCTAGAGGAGGGAAGAAAAATAGTTATGTATACATTACAGTCCTTCTGGTGGACGTCTGGTAGCCAGCCAGTCTTCTGCTTCCGATGGTGAAGTGAAGAAGCGGGTGCGTTCTCCATCCACTACTCGTAGTCGTGCCGGGTATGCCATGGAGTACGATATTTGCAGGTCTCGTAGTTGCCTTTTGATTCCGAAGAATGACGCCTGCTGTTTCTGGAGATCTGCTTGGCCGTGGGAGCTGTGTATGTTCCGCGGGCAGTTTGGCCTCCTCTCCCCCCACTACAGGTGGTGTTTGTTAGGTCCGGGGGCCCTCAGGATGGGTTCAGGATCTTGGTTTCGGTCGGCTCGGGCCGGAGCTTCTCCTACATGCGGCTGGTCAGCTCGGCTGCTTGGCCCATGCCCCCAGTTTTTAATGGGCTGCAGGGTTGCCTCGGCCTGCTCAAGCTCTCAGGTCCTGGCACTCACTGGGTGACAGTGAGGGAGAGTGAAGGTGCGGTAGATGGAGTGGGGAAGGCTGGAGGGGAGTTGAGTTTAGCAGTGGCACGAAGCCACTGTGCCACCGGGGAAGCTGCTCTTAGTGAGTGTCAGGACCTGAAAACCTGAGCAGGGGGAGGCAACCCTGCAGCCAATTAAAAACTTGGGGCGTGCCCGGACTGTCAAGCAGCCTGTATCTTGGCACCACCCACGCTTCCAGTGGTGACAAAATACAACAATACCCCTTTGGAGAGGTCATCAATAGTTGATCAGCGGGGATCTGCAGCTCGGAAATCCTCTACAATCAGTGGTTCACTATGCTGCTGACAGTGTGTATGGAGCACAAAGTGTGATTGTTCCCAGCAAGAGAAACCAAATAATCTTGTGGATATGATACCTTTTAAGGGCTAACAAAAATACATGATGTTATTGCGAGCTTTCAAACCTGTCAGGATTCTTCCTCAGGAGACGAAACAGACACCTCAATACAGTTTGCATTAGCACTGGTTGGTATTACAGGCACTATTCCCATTTAATTCATTGACCTCTGTCAATCAATTGTGGATAGGTCATAAATAATTCAGAGGTGGACAACCACTTTAAAAATGGAAACACATATTGCCAATGAACAGAGAAGTAGGCTGGCTTAACACATTTCAATAAGATGTGGGAGTCAGCGAATGGCCCTCATTGAAGTATACAGTATCTACAGATCCTAGAAGAAATATACAGTGTGCCCTCACATGTAGCCATTATACAATACTGTGTTGAAGCCAGAATTGTATTCACAATCATCATTTTGCATTGTAAAGCCTGGTTTAGACACAACGATTATCGCTCAAAAGATATCTTTTGAGCGATAATTGTTGTGTGCCTTTACAGCGCAAGGTGATCGCTCAAATGTTGAGCGATCACTTTGCATTCGGAGCGGTGTATACAGAGGACAAGCGGGACGGCATCTCTTCTGCATCCTGCTGTTCTCTGCTCGGAGCGCCCGGCTGTTATGCAGCCGAGCGCTCCGAGCGGGTTATGCAGAACACAGCTGGACCGCTGTGTTCTTCATACCCTGGCTGTTCACCGAGCGCTCAGCTAATATACAGCTGTGCGCTCTGTGCAGAGTATGAAGAACACAGATGGACCGCTGTGTTCTTCATACCCTGTCTGTGTTCAGGGAGCAAGATACAGCTGAGACAATAGTATCAGCTGTATCCCGCTGTGAACTTCTGATAAGGCTGATCATTGTCTTTCAGCATGCTGAAAGACAACGATCAGCGACTGGTTAACGAAAACTGTACGATGTCAGTGCAGTTAGACACATCGATTATCGCTCAAAAGACGGCTTTTGAGCGATAATCGTTGTGTCTAAATGGGCCTTAACACTCTTGTTTACTCACAGGACCATCAAAAGCAAATACATTTACACACAGCAATTTGTTGATCTTACAATCAAAATAGCATACTAAAGTAGACCTGTGCCATAAGAACACATTTTCATGCTGTATGCCTTATCATCAGGATATGTTTGCTTGCAATGAGATAAAAGGTTAGAAAGACCATTCACTGCTTAGGCTCTGCTTACGTCACATTTTATTTTTACGTTCGTTGTATATACCAGGAATTTTCCCTTGACATATACCAATCTACCATACTTTATACCGTGCAGTACATCATTTTTTTGCAGGCACATTGTAAAGGAAAGTACAGCAGACTACTTTTTCCTGTACAGTAAGAAAAACGCTAGACTGACATATACCAGACCAATGGAGGCTAAAATAAATGGGAGCCCAAGGATACGGTTGTCATATGTTCTTCTAAAGCATATGCTGGACATGCAGGGAAAACACAATGTGAACAGAGCTTTAGGGCTCCTTCATGCACCCATTTTTTCAGCTTTTGTTAAATACTTGTAAAAAAATTCCATGATTTTCATACTAGAGATGAGCGAGCACGCTCTGTAAGGTCAGTTACCCGAGCGAGCCTCGTTCATCTCGAGTAACTGCCTTCTCCGAGCATGCTTGGGGGGGGGGGGGGGATGAGCGGCGAGGGGTAGCGGGGGGCAGAGAGAGAGATCTCCCCCGCTGCCCCCCCCCCCCCCCACACGAGCACGCTCGGAGGAGAAGGCAGTTACTCGAGATGAGCGAGGCTTGCTCGAGTAACTGACCTTAGAGACTGTGCTCGCTCATCTCTATTCCATACTCTTTCATATTTGGACATGTTGCTTGCTATTTTTTCAGCCTTATAGAGTGGCTCCTCCAATGGCTGGTTGGAAGGGGTGCCAAGAGTTGAACTCCCTCTTATCTAATAATGATGGTCTATAATAAACAAAGGCCATCCATTAAAAAAAACTGAGTAACCCCTTTTATAGCTTAGTTGGACTTAGTTTTATCAGATTACTGTACATTCTCTGGTGGAAAAACTACTCGTCCCAAATGCAAATACCATGTTTGTTAAGAGTTAGAACTTTAACAATGCATTAATCCAATACGATTCATTAACATACAGCGATATATAATAGCTAGGTACATCCCAGATAAATATTGTTCTGTCCGAAAAGGGTGCAAAAAGAAAAGGCAGAAAGGGTAAATATTGCACCATACCCTGCTATTCTACGCATCATGCATAAAGTGTCAGGGGAAATAGGCACACCAGTAGACGACCCGCATTGCCTGGATGACCTGGGGAGCCTCCATTGGCGCAATCCACTGACTGCTGGCCCAGACGTCCGTCTGTACTTCCTGTGCGCATTTGCCATTGATGGCGTGGCAGGTGTAGCTGTTTAGGGCAATTATATATAGGGATCGGCGCCCTTCAGTGTACTTAAATCCCCCATGAGGAAGAGATGAAACACACGTCGGGGAGCGTGGAGACACTGAAGTAATATTATATGGGTGAGATATGCTGCATTCTTAGGCCTCAGTCACACGGGCACATCGGCACCCGTACACTGGCGCCGATGCGCCCGTGTGACTGACACCAGCAGACAGACATACCTGAAGACGGCCGTCTCTCTGCAGCGCCGGAGGAAAGAACATGTGACCGGCTTCATTGCCGGTCATGTGTTCTTTCCTCCGGCGCTGCAGAGAAACAGCTGTCTTCAGGTACGTCCGTCTCCTTCCTGCAGTCACACAGGCGCATCGGCGCCGGTGTACGGATGCCAATGCGCCCGTGTGACTGAGCCCTTACTATCATGGGTATACTGTTTTTAAGGTTATTAAAGGGGTTGTCTCGCGCCGAAACGGGTTTTTTTTTTTTTCGGCGCGAGACAAACCCAAGGATGGGTTAAAAAAAAAAAGATATATTACTTACCCGAATCCCCGCTCTGCGACGACTTCTTTCTTCCTTCTCCAAGATGGCCGCCGGGATCTTCATCCACGATGCACCGCGGGTCTTCTCCCATGGTGCACCGTGGGCTCTGTGCGGTCCATTGCCGATTCCAGCCTCCTGATTGGCTGCAATCGGCACACGTGACGGGGCGGAGCTACGATGACGACGCGGGACCAGCTCTCCGGCACAAGCGGCCCCATTCACAAGGCAGAAGACCGGACTGCGCAAGCGCGTCTAAAACCGCCAGAAGACAGCGAATTTAGACGGATCCATGGTGACGGGGACGCTAGCAACGGAGCAGGTAACTGAATAACTTCTGTATGGCTCATAATTAATGCACGATGTATATTACAAAGTGCATTAATATGGCCATACAGAAGTGTATAACCCCACTTGCTGCTGCGAGACAACCCCTTTAAGGTGGGGACTACACTGCAGATAGTGACATTCGCTTTGCGTAATGCTCATCTAATCCTTTACTTTATTATGGCTGGATAAATTATGATGGGATGCGGTACTGTGAGTTTCTTTGCAGTGTGCACTGACACTTTATGCATGATGCATAGGATAGCAGGGTACGGTGCAATACTTCCCATTTCTTCTTTTTTTGTACAAACTTGACACTATTTATATAAGCAAGTATATTATAGTTGAATGATGAATAGTGATAATGCAGCATCCAAGGAGCGGGCCCCAGCCTGGGAGACAGCGGGGTAGAGTTTGGGCCTTGTCAAGGTGGCTGTACCGCCTCCCACCCGGAGGCTAACCAGGGACACATCCAAGGACCCGGGGGCAAGCTATGAAAATAGGGAAACCAATTGGTAGATTACCTTAGTCCTTTTGTCACGGGTGATGCCACCGTTCCATCCTCTGTGGTGAATCCAGTTGTTAGCAATAAAGAGTCCCCACGCAGGGATGTAACTTTCAGAGCCAAACTAGGAACGGTCAGTGAAGCTCGTTTACTTGCAATAACTTGGTATAGTTCAGTAATACATGCCAGTAGGGAAAATAGGGCAAGACTCAAAGTGGTGTGACAGAGAGGATTTACGGGTGAACAGGAGAAATCACAGTCCAGTTATCTGTGGGTCCTGGTCTCAGCAACACTCTTTCTTCTCTCCAACTCTTTACCGGTCATCACTCACATTTGGGAAAGGGGTGCGAACATGGCGGCTCCTCATTCTCTCTCTCTTTCAGTATTTATGGGTAACACTGGCATCTCCTGGGTAAAGCAGGCCCAGGGTATGCATTTGAATTCCTCTCTGCCTCTTCCATTCCGAACCACAAAGAGCTGAAGGACTCTGTGTGACTCCCTTGCAAAAGCTCCAAGCTCACAGACCAGAAGACAACTCTCCTCTCATGCACCTTGCATTCACATATGTAAAATAAGATCACGTGACAAAAAAAAGATACATTTCCTGACAGACATCTCGCATACCAGACAGTTAACTCTTACAGTGCAGTACACATCAATCATGCAACACAGAACACACTGACAATACAATTAGACAAATGCATGCTCACTTTTATGGAGGGACCCCATTACTCTGGGCCACTACAGTCCCCCGTACTTGGAACAAGCCGACCCCAGTGCCTCTTAGACAGAGTGTAAGATGCGGGATGAACTAGCTCTCAGTGTTCTACACAAATACATCTAGTGGAACATCTACACAGTCGCTGAGTGTGGAAGGCGGAACCTGTAAATACAACTGCCCCTTCGTTTGTTGCTCAGAGCTTACTTCTCAAAGTATACCTAGACTACTTAAGACGTCACTTTCTATGAAAAGCATTAGTAAATTACAGCGTGGGCTGAAGTGGTATGGCCAGACCACTGAAAATTGTTAGGTTGGATGGAATCCAAGACACTCTAACATTGCTATGGGGCACTTTACATAACTCTTCTCCCCAAAGACTAAAGAAGAAACGCAACACTCTGTAGCTAGACAAAGAGTGCAGAAAGGTTGGCTGGTAGGGCTGAATACAGGATAAGTGGAATGACCATCACTTTCCTGGAAAATTATCTCATGGAGGGAAGTAACCTTAGGTAAATACTCCCAACTGAGCTGACTAAAGATAAAGATGTAAATATGGATGTCTCCTCTGAGACAGATGGAAGAGCATACTGCCACACAGAAGTGAACTAGTAGGACTTGCAGACAGAAAACCTCCTAACTAGAGATGAGCGAGCACCAAAATGCTCGGGTGCTCGTTACTCGGGATGAAATTTTCGCGATGCTCGAGGGTTCGTTTCGAGTAACGAACCCCATTGAAGTCAATGGGCGACTCGAGCATTTTTGTATATCGCCGATGCTCGCTAAGGTTTTCATTTGTGAAAATCTGGGAAATTCAAGAAAGTGATGGGAACGACACAGCAACGGATAGGGCAGGCGAGGGGCTACATGTTGGGCTGCATCTCAAGTTCCCAGGTCCCACTATTAAGCCACAATAGCGGCAAGAGTGGGCCCCCCCCCTCCCAAAAACTTTTACTTCTGAAAAGCCCTCATTAGCAATGCATACCTTAGCTAAGCACCACACTACCTCCAACAAAGCACAATCACTGCCTGCATGACACTCCGCTGCCACTTCTCCTGGGTTACATGCTGCCCCCCCTCACCCCCCCCCCCGCACGACGCAGTGTCCACAGCGCACACCAAAGTGTCCCTGCGCAGCCTTAAGCTGCACTCATGCCACACCACCCTCATGTCTATTTATAAGTACGTCTGCCATGAGGAGGAACCGCAGGCACACACTGCAGAGGGTTGGCACGGCTAGGCAGCGACCCTCTTTAAAAGGGGCGGGGCGATAGCCCACAATGCTGTACAGAGGCAATGAGAAATATAATCCTGTGCCACCGCCATTAGGAGCTGCACACGTGGGCATAGCAATGGGGAATCTATGTGCCACACACTATTCATTCTGTCAAGGTGTCTGCATGCCCCAGTCTGACCGCGTTTTTTTATAAATAGTCACAGGCAGGTACAACTCTGCAATGGGAATTCCGTGTGCACCCACAGCATGGTTGGTCCCTGGAACCCACCGGCTGTACATAAATGTATCCCATTGCAGTGCCCATCACAGCTGAGGTCACGTCCGATTAAATGCAGGTGGTCTTCGGCCCACAGTGCATGCCCCAGTCAGACTGGGGTTCTTTAGAAGTAGACACATGCAGTTACAACTCCCTGTGGACCCACAGCATGGGTGGGTGCCAGGAAGCCACCGGCGGTACATAAATATATCCCATTGCATTGCCCATCACAGCTGATGTAACGTCAGCTTTAATGCAGGTGGGCAAAAAATTAATTGGATTACACTGTAGGCGAGGGCCCAAAAAAATTGGTGTACCAACAGTACTAATGTACCTCAGAAAAATTGCCCATGCCCAACCAAGAGGGCAGGTGAAACCCATTAATCGCTTTGGTTAATGTGGCTTAATTGGTAACTAGGCCTGGAGGCAGCCCAGTTAAAATAAAAATTGGTTCAGGTGAAAGTTTCAACGCTTTAATGAGCATTGAAACGTATAAAAATTGTTTACAAAAATTATATGACTGAGCCTTGTGGGCCTAAGAAAAATTGCCCGTTCGGCGTGATTACGTGAGGTTTCAGGAGGAGGAGCAGGAGGAGGAGGATGAATATTATATACAGATTGATGAAGCAAAAATGTCCCCGTTTTTGATGGTGATAGAGAACAATGCTTCCATCCGCGGGTGCAGCCTACGTATTGCTTAGGTATCGCTGCTGTCCGCTGGTGGAGAAGAGAAGTCTGGGGAAATCCAGGCTTTGTTCATCTTGATGAGTGTAAGCCTGTCGGCACTGTCGGTTGACAGGCGGGTACGCTTATCCGTGATGATTCCCCCAGCCGCACTAAACACCCTCTCTGACAAGACGCTAGCCGCAGGACAAGCAAGCATCTCCAGGGCATACAGCGTGAGTTCAGGCCACGTGTCCAGCTTCGACACCCAGTAGTTGTAGGGGGCAGAGGCGTCACCGAGGACGGTCGTGCGATCGGCTACGTACTCCCTCACCATCCTTTTACAGTGCTCCCGCCAACTCAGCCTTGACTGGGGAGCGGTGACACAGTCTTGCTGGGGAGCCATAAAGCTGGCAAAGGCCTTGGAGAATGTTCCCCTGCCTGCGCTGTACATGCTGCCTGATCTCTGCGCCTCCCCTGCTACCTGGCCCTCGGAACTGCACCTTCTGCCACTAGCGCTGTCGGATGGGAATGTTACCATCAGTTTGTCCGCCATGGTCCTGTGGTATAGCATCACTCTCGAACCCCTTTCCTCTTCGGGTATGAGAGTGGAAAGGTTCTCCTTATACCGTGGGTCGAGCAGTGTGTACACCCAGTAATCCGTAGTGGCCAGAATGCGTGTAACGCGAGGGTCTCGAGAAAGGCATCCTAACATGAAGTCAGCCATGTGTGCCAGGGTACCTGTACGCAACACATGGCTGTCCTCACTAGGAAGATCACTTTCAGGATCCTCCTCCTCCTCCGGCCATACACGCTGAAAGGATGACAGGCAAGCAGCATGGGTACCCTCAGCAGTGGGCCAAGCTGTCTCTTCCCCCTCCTCCTCATGCTCCTCCCCCTCCTCCTCAACGTGCTGAGATATAGACATGAGGGTGCTCTGAGTATCCAGCGACATACTGTCTTCCCCCGCCTCCGTTTCCAAGCGCAAAGCGTCTGCCTTTATGCTTTGCAGGGAACTTCTCAAGAGGCATAGCAGAGGAATGGTGACGCTAATGATTGCAGCATCCCCGATCACCATCTGGGTAGACTCCTCAAAGTTTCCAAGGACCTGGCAGATGGCTGCCAACCAGGCCCACTCTTCTGTAAAGAATTGAGGAGGCTGACTCCCACTACACTGCCCATGTTGGAGTTGGTATTCCACTATAGCTCTACGCTGCTCATAGAGTCTGGCCAACATGTGGAGCGTAGAGTTCCACCGTGTGGGCACGTCGCACAGCAGTCGGTGCACTGGCAGATTAAACCGATGTTGCAGGGTCCGCGGGGTGGCAGCGTCCGTCTTGGACTTGCGGAAATGTGCGCTGACCCGGCGCACCTTTCCGAGCAGGTATGACAAGTGTGGGTAGCGTTTCAGAAAGCGCTGAACCACCAAATTAAAGACATGGGCCAGGCATGGCACATGCGTGAGGCTGCCGAGCTGCAGAGCCGCCACCAGGTTACGGCCGTTGTCACACACGACCATGCCCGGTTGGAGGCTCAGTGGCGAAAGCCAGCGGTCGGTCTGCTCTGTCAGACCCTGCAGCAGTTCGTGGGCCGTGTGCCTCTTCTCTCCTAATCTGAGTAGTTTCAGCACGGCCTGCTGACGCTTGCCCACCGCTGTGCTGCCACGCCGCGCGACACCGACTGCTGGCGAATCCCCGCTCTGCGACGACTTCTTTCTTCCTTCGCCAAGATGGCCACCGGGATCTTCATCCACGATGCACCGCGGGTCTTCTCCCATGGTGCACCGTGGGCTCTGTGCGGTCCATTGCCGATTCCAGCCTCCTGATTGGCTGCAATCGGCACACGTGACGGGGCGGAGCTACGATGACGACGCGGGACCAGCTCTCCGGCACAAGCGGCCCCATTCACAAGGCAGAAGACCGGACTGCGCAAGCGCGTCTAAAACCGCCAGAAGACAGCGAATTTAGACGGATCCATGGCGACGGGGACGCTAGCAACGGAGCAGGTAAGTGAATAACTTCTGTATGGCTCATAATTAATGCACGATGTATATTACAAAGTGCATTAATATGGCCATACAGAAGTGTATAACCCCACTTGCTGCCGCGAGACAACCCCTTTAAGGTGGGGACTACACTGCAGATAGTGACATTCGCTTTGCGTAATGCTCATCTAATCCTTTACTTTATTATGGCTGGATAAATTATGATGGGATGCGGTACTGTGAGTTTCTTTGCAGTGTGCACTGACACTTTATGCATGATGCATAGGATAGCAGGGTACGGTGCAATACTTCCCATTTCTTCTTTTTTTGTACAAACTTGACACTATTTATATAAGCAAGTATATTATAGTTGAATGATGAATAGTGATAATGCAGCATCCAAGGAGCGGGCCCCAGCCTGGGAGACAGCGGGGTAGAGTTTGGGCCTTGTCAAGGTGGCTGTACCGCCTCCCACCCGGAGGCTAACCAGGGACACATCCAAGGACCCGGGGGCAAGCTATGAAAATAGGGAAACCAATTGGTAGATTACCTTAGTCCTTTTGTCACGGGTGATGCCACCGTTCCATCCTCTGTGGTGAATCCAGTTGTTAGCAATAAAGAGTCCCCACGCAGGGATGTAACTTTCAGAGCCAAACTAGGAACGGTCAGTGAAGCTCGTTTACTTGCAATAACTTGGTATAGTTCAGTAATACATGCCAGCAGGGAAAATAGGGCAAGACTCAAAGTGGTGTGACAGAGAGGATTTACGGGTGAACAGGAGAAATCACAGTCCAGTTATCTGTGGGTCCTGGTCTCAGCAACACTCTTTCTTCTCTCCAACTCTTTACCGGTCATCACTCACATTTGGGAAAGGGGTGCAAACATGGCGGCTCCTCATTCTCTCTCTCTTTCAGTATTTATGGGTAACACTGGCATCTCCTGGGTAAAGCAGGCCCAGGGTATGCATTTGAATTCCTCTCTGCCTCTTCCATTCCGAACCACAAAGAGCTGAAGGACTCTGTGTGACTCCCTTGCAAAAGCTCCAAGCTCACAGACCAGAAGACAACTCTCCTCTCATGCACCTTGCATTCACATATGTAAAATAAGATCACGTGACAAAAAAAAGATACATTTCCTGACAGACATCTCGCATACCAGACAGTTAACTCTTACAGTGCAGTACACATCAATCATGCAACACAGAACACACTGACAATACAATTAGACAAATGCATGCTCACTTTTATGGAGGGACCCCATTACTCTGGGCCACTACAGTCCCCCGTACTTGGAACAAGCCGACCCCAGTGCCTCTTAGACAGAGTGTAAGATGCGGGATGAACTAGCTCTCAGTGTTCTACACAAATACATCTAGTGGAACATCTACACAGTCGCTGAGTGTGGAAGGCGGAACCTGTAAATACAACTGCCCCTTCGTTTGTTGCTCAGAGCTTACTTCTCAAAGTATACCTAGACTACTTAAGACGTCACTTTCTATGAAAAGCATTAGTAAATTACAGCGTGGGCTGAAGTGGTATGGCCAGACCACTGAAAATTGTTAGGTTGGATGGAATCCAAGACACTCTAACATTGCTATGGGGCACTTTACATAACTCTTCTCCCCAAAGACTAAAGAAGAAACGCAACACTCTGTAGCTAGACAAAGAGTGCAGAAAGGTTGGCTGGTAGGGCTGAATACAGGATAAGTGGAATGACCATCACTTTCCTGGAAAATTATCTCATGGAGGGAAGTAACCTTAGGTAAATACTCCCAACTGAGCTGACTAAAGATAAAGATGTAAATATGGATGTCTCCTCTGAGACAGATGGAAGAGCATACTGCCACACAGAAGTGAACTAGTAGGACTTGCAGACAGAAAACCTCCTAACTAGAGATGAGCGAGCACCAAAATGCTCGGGTGCTCGTTACTCGGGATGAAATTTTCGCGATGCTCGAGGGTTCGTTTCGAGTAACGAACCCCATTGAAGTCAATGGGCGACTCGAGCATTTTTGTATATCGCCGATGCTCGCTAAGGTTTTCATTTGTGAAAATCTGGGAAATTCAAGAAAGTGATGGGAACGACACAGCAACGGATAGGGCAGGCGAGGGGCTACATGTTGGGCTGCATCTCAAGTTCCCAGGTCCCACTATTAAGCCACAATAGCGGCAAGAGTGGGCCCCCCCCTCCCAAAAACTTTTACTTCTGAAAAGCCCTCATTAGCAATGCATACCTTAGCTAAGCACCACACTACCTCCAACAAAGCACAATCACTGCCTGCATGACACTCCGCTGCCACTTCTCCTGGGTTACATGCTGCCCCCCCTCACCCCCCCCCCCCCCCCGCACGACGCAGTGTCCACAGCGCACACCAAAGTGTCCCTGCGCAGCCTTAAGCTGCACACATGCCACACCACCCTCATGTCTATTTATAAGTACGTCTGCCATGAGGAGGAACCGCAGGCACACACTGCAGAGGGTTGGCACGGCTAGGCAGCGACCCTCTTTAAAAGGGGCGGGGCGATAGCCCACAATGCTGTACAGAGGCAATGAGAAATATAATCCTGTGCCACCGCCATTAGGAGCTGCACACGTGGGCATAGCAATGGGGAATCTATGTGCCACACACTATTCATTCTGTCAAGGTGTCTGCATGCCCCAGTCTGACCGCGTTTTTTTATAAATAGTCACAGGCAGGTACAACTCTGCAATGGGAATTCCGTGTGCACCCACAGCATGGTTGGTCCCTGGAACCCACCGGCTGTACATAAATGTATCCCATTGCAGTGCCCATCACAGCTGAGGTCACGTCCGATTAAATGCAGGTGGTCTTCGGCCCACAGTGCATGCCCCAGTCAGACTGGGGTTCTTTAGAAGTGTACATATGGAGTTACAACTCCGTGTGGACCGACAGCATGGGTGGGTGCCAGGAACCCACCGGCGGTACATAAATATATCCCATTGCATTGCCCATCACAGCTGAGGTAATGTCATGTTTAATGCAGGTGGGCTTCGGCCCACACTGCATGCCCCAGTCAGACTGGGGTTCTTTAGAAGTAGACACATGCAGTTACAACTCCCTGTGGACCCACAGCATGGGTGGGTGCCAGGAAGCCACCGGCGGTACATAAATATATCCCATTGCATTGCCCATCACAGCTGATGTAACGTCAGCTTTAATGCAGGTGGGCAAAAAATTAATTGGATTACACTGTAGGCGAGGGCCCAAAAAAATTGGTGTACCAACAGTACTAATGTACCTCAGAAAAATTGCCCATGCCCAACCAAGAGGGCAGGTGAAACCCATTAATCGCTTTGGTTAATGTGGCTTAATTGGTAACTAGGCCTGGAGGCAGCCCAGTTAAAATAAAAATTGGTTCAGGTGAAAGTTTCAACGCTTTAATGAGCATTGAAACGTATAAAAATTGTTTACAAAAATTATATGACTGAGCCTTGTGGGCCTAAGAAAAATTGCCCGTTCGGCGTGATTACGTGAGGTTTCAGGAGGAGGAGCAGGAGGAGGAGGATGAATATTATATACAGATTGATGAAGCAAAAATGTCCCCGTTTTTGATGGTGATAGAGAACAATGCTTCCATCCGCGGGTGCAGCCTACGTATTGCTTAGGTATCGCTGCTGTCCGCTGGTGGAGAAGAGAAGTCTGGGGAAATCCAGGCTTTGTTCATCTTGATGAGTGTAAGCCTGTCGGCACTGTCGGTTGACAGGCGGGTACGCTTATCCGTGATGATTCCCCCAGCCGCACTAAACACCCTCTCTGACAAGACGCTAGCCGCAGGACAAGCAAGCATCTCCAGGGCATACAGCGTGAGTTCAGGCCACGTGTCCAGCTTCGACACCCAGTAGTTGTAGGGGGCAGAGGCGTCACCGAGGACGGTCGTGCGATCGGCTACGTACTCCCTCACCATCCTTTTACAGTGCTCCCGCCAACTCAGCCTTGACTGGGGAGCGGTGACACAGTCTTGCTGGGGAGCCATAAAGCTGGCAAAGGCCTTGGAGAATGTTCCCCTGCCTGCGCTGTACATGCTGCCTGATCTCTGCGCCTCCCCTGCTACCTGGCCCTCGGAACTGCACCTTCTGCCACTAGCGCTGTCGGATGGGAATGTTACCATCAGTTTGTCCGCCATGGTCCTGTGGTATAGCATCACTCTCGAACCCCTTTCCTCTTCGGGTATGAGAGTGGAAAGGTTCTCCTTATACCGTGGGTCGAGCAGTGTGTACACCCAGTAATCCGTAGTGGCCAGAATGCGTGTAACGCGAGGGTCTCGAGAAAGGCATCCTAACATGAAGTCAGCCATGTGTGCCAGGGTACCTGTACGCAACACATGGCTGTCCTCACTAGGAAGATCACTTTCAGGATCCTCCTCCTCCTCCGGCCATACACGCTGAAAGGATGACAGGCAAGCAGCATGGGTACCCTCAGCAGTGGGCCAAGCTGTCTCTTCCCCCTCCTCCTCATGCTCCTCCCCCTCCTCCTCAACGCGCTGAGATATAGACATGAGGGTGCTCTGAGTATCCAGCGACATACTGTCTTCCCCCGCCTACGTTTCCAAGCGCAAAGCGTCTGCCTTTATGCTTTGCAGGGAACTTCTCAAGAGGCATAGCAGAGGAATGGTGATGCTAATGATTGCAGCATCCCCGATCACCATCTGGGTAGACTCCTCAAAGTTTCCAAGGACCTGGCAGATGGCTGCCAACCAGGCCCACTCTTCTGTAAAGAATTGAGGAGGCTGACTCCCACTACACTGCCCATGTTGGAGTTGGTATTCCACTATAGCTCTACGCTGCTCATAGAGTCTGGCCAACATGTGGAGCGTAGAGTTCCACCGTGTGGGCACGTCGCACAGCAGTCGGTGCACTGGCAGATTAAACCGATGTTGCAGGGTCCGCGGGGTGGCAGCGTCCGTCTTGGACTTGCGGAAATGTGCGCTGACCCGGCGCACCTTTCCGAGCAGGTATGACAAGTGTGGGTAGCGTTTCAGAAAGCGCTGAACCACCAAATTAAAGACATGGGCCAGGCATGGCACATGCGTGAGGCTGCCGAGCTGCAGAGCTGCCACCAGGTTACGGCCGTTGTCACACACGACCATGCCCGGTTGGAGGCTCAGTGGCGAAAGCCAGCGGTCGGTCTGCTCTGTCAGACCCTGCAGCAGTTCGTGGGCCGTGTGCCTCTTCTCTCCTAATCTGAGTAGTTTCAGCACGGCCTGCTGACGCTTGCCCACCGCTGTGCTGCCACGCCGCGCGACACCGACTGCTGGCGACGTGCTGCTGCTGCTGACACATCTTGATTGCAAGACAGAGGTTACGTTGGAGGAGGAGGTGGAGGAGGAGGGTGGTTTAGTGGAGGAAGAATACACCGCCGCAGATACCAGCACCGAGCTGGGGCCCGCAATTCTGGGGGTGGGTAGGACGTGAGCGGTCCCAGGCTCTGACTCTGTCCCAGCCTCCACTAAATTCACCCAATGTGCCATCAGGGAGATATAGTGGCCCTGCCCGCCTGTGCTTGTCCACGTGTCCGTTGTTAAGTGGACCTTGGCAGTAACCGCGTTGGTGAGGGCACGTACAATCTTGCGGGAGACGTGGTCGTGCAGGGCTGGGACGGCACATCGGGAAAAGTAGTGGTGACTGGGAACCGAGTAGCGCGGGGCCGCCGCCGCCATCATGCTTTTGAAAGCCTCCATTTCCACAAGCCTATACGGCAGCATCTCCAGGCTGATCAATTTGGCTATGTGCACGTTTAACGCTTGAGCGTGCGGGTGCATGGCGGCGTGCTTGCGCTCAAACAGTTGCGCTAGCGACGTCTGGACGCTGCGCTGAGAGACATTGCTGGATGGGGCCGAGGACAGCGGAGGTGAGGGTGTGGGTGCAGGCCGGTAGGCACTCGCGCCTGTGTCCTCAGAGGGGGGTTGGATCTCAGTGGCAGGTTGGGGCACAGGGGGAGAGGCAGTGGTGCAAACCGGAGGCGGTGAACGGCCTTCGTCCCACCTTGTGGGGTGCTTGGCCATCATATGCCTGCGCATGCTGGTGGTGGTGGCTCCGCAGCTGATCTTGGCGCGACAAAGGTTGCACACCACTGTTCGTCGGTCGTCAGGCGTCTGTGAAAAACTGCCACACCGTAGAGCACCTTGGCCTCTGCAGGGTGGCATGGCGCGAGGGGGCGATTTGGGAAACAGTTGGTGGATTATTCAGTCTGGCCCTGCCTCTACCCCTGGCCACCGCACTGGCTCGGCCTGTGCCCACACCCTGACTTGGGCCTCCGCGTCCACGTCCTCTAGGCCTACCCCTACCCCTCAGCATGCTGTATTACCAGTAGTGCAGAAACAAAACGCTGTAATTAAATGTGCCGCTTATTGGCCTGTGGTTGTAGGCTGACTTCGCTTACGGAACGCACTGCAGAGGCAGGAAAGAATTTTGCGCAAGCCTGCTGTAACACTTAGCTGGCTGCGTATGAATTAGGACAACTACCCCCAGCAGAGACCCAGTACACTTGTGGACAGGAATACACGGGTGATGTAAGAGGCAACACAGAGGCAGGAAAGAATTTTGCGCAAGCCTGCTGTAACACTTAGCTGGCTGCGTATGAATTAGGACAACTACCCCCAGCAGAGACCCAGTACACTTGTGGACAGGAATACAGCGGTGATGTAAGAGGCAACACAGAGGCAGGAAAGAATTTTGCACAAGCCTGCTGTAACACTTAGCTGGCTGTGTGTGAATTAGGACAACTACCCCCAGCAGAGACACAGTACACTTGTGGACAGGAATACAGCGGTGATGTAAGAGGCAACACAGAGGCAGGAAAGAATTTTGCGCAAGCCTGCTGTAACACTTAGCTGGCTGCGTATGAATTAGGACAACTCCCCCCAGCAGAGACCCAGTACACTTGTGGACAGGAATACAGCGGTGATGTAAGAGGCAACACAGAGACAGGAAAGAATTTTGCGCAAGCCTGCTGTAACACTTAGCTGGCTGCGTATGAATTAGGACAACTACCCCCAGCAGAGACCCAGTACACTTGTGGACAGGAATACAGTGGTGATGTAAGAGGCAACACAGAGGCAGGAAAGAATTTTGCGCAAGCCTGCTGTAACACTTAGCTGGCTGCGTATGAATTAGGACAACTACCCCCAGCAGAGACCCAGTACACTGAGGACGGTCACAGGCAGCCCAAATAGATTTTTTTTCCCAAATGTTTTTGGAAAGGCCCACTGCCCATATACACTAAATATGTCTTCTGTCCCTGCCTCACCACTACTGGCCCTGGACAATGTAAAACTACTGCAGGACGCAATGCTCTGCACGGCCGATATACAAAAAAAAAAAAAATGTGCAACACTGTAAAAAGCAGCCTCCACACTACTGCACACGGTTAGATGTGGCCCTAAGAAGGACCGTGGGGGTTCTTGAAGCCTAAAATAACTCCTAACGCTCTCCCTATAGCAGCTCCGGCACCAGTAGCACTGTCCCTGATCTCTGTCAGAATGCATCTGTGGCGAGCCGCGGGAGGGGCCGATTTATATACTCGGGTGACACCTGATCTCGCCAGCCACTCACTGCAGGGGGGTGGTATAGGGCTTGAACGTCGCAGGGGGAAGTTGTAATGCCTTCCCTGTCTTTCTATTGGCCAGAAAAGCGCGCTAACGTCTCAGAGATGAAAGTGAAAGTAACTCGAACATTGCGTGGTACTCGTCTCGAGTAACGAGCATCTCGAACACGCTAATACTCGAACGAGTATCAAGCTCGGACGAGTACGTTCGCTCATCTCTACTCCTAACTCATTTGCATACAATTATTCAAAGACAAACATCCATTGTAAATGCAGACAACTTTACTTTTCATGCTTGCATTATCCTCCTGCACATTTCTTAAACATTATAACGTTTCAATAAACATTTGCAAAACATTTTCAGGCTATGCAAAGGGAATTATTTAACTTTTTAGTCCATTTTGGGGTTTAGGCATAAAGCAAAGTCCAGAAAAAGAAAGTCTTATAAGAGTTTTAACAAAATAAAAGTGCTTTTTCTCTAGCACCAGGTGACTACTCGGTGAGTGGAAACAGGTTGCTCAGACGCTGAATAAGTGCTGAACCCAGTGGGTGTTGCGCTAGAAGTCCATGAGTGTATGCCTATGCAAGAACCAAGGAACGGGCTTTGGCATAAAAAGGCCCTTATCTCTGCGTCCCCTGATTGTTCAGGGTCCATGGCCGGCTCAGAACAGCTCAAGTCCACCTGCTGCCATGTAGCAGACAAATCCTGCGTGGAACTTAGATTCCTCAAAATTAATTCTCTGGGGAGATCACGTGGTACAACATAAGGTGGTGGCGGAATTGTTGGAGGCGGTCTCGCTAGGCGATGAGCAGGCTCACGCACAAAAGTAAAAGTAGAATTCTGGTTACCTTACACCTTAACAAGCGGTAACAAATGGGTCGGTAACAAGTCTCTGACTTCCCGCTTGAGGTAGTGAATTAGAATCCACAGAGGGTAGCAACTCTCCACCATACCCGCCTTAGTCCGGTACTGTTCCAATATCCGAGGTCTGATCTCTGGTGGGGAATAACAAGTGGTAGATGACTGCTCCTGCTCTCCAGACTCCAAAGCAGTAGGCTCCCTCACAGGAAAAGCAGTGGTTGAGGAGTTGGACATTGAAGTGAAGGGGGCACTCTCCGAAGGTGAAGAGGCAAGTGTCGGTGGCAGAATAGGGGAGGTGTGAAGCAATTTTGCACCTCCTGTTCATCGCTTATCCACGGTTGTAGCTCAGGCTGTGGGCCAAAGGGGAACCCTCTTCTAGGTCCCGAAACCATCTCACCTGGGTGTGTTTGTCAGTCTGCTGAGACAAGTCTAGTGCTTCGCTGGTAGCAGAGAAAGTTTCCTTCTCTGGGTGATTCCAGCTACAGACTGTTGCTCTGCGGTGAGGCCCCCCCTTACTTTTTCCACAGCCTTGGCGGGAAGTTTTCGCGAGCTTTTGTGGTAATGAAGGACAGCAAAACTGGGCGCCATTTTGTGCAGCCATATTAGCTTATTCCTCCAAAGTTAGTGAATGTAAACAGGGTCTAGCAATTTTCACTCGTACTCTTCTCAGGGCATAAGACATCCTGGCAATATAGGAATGAGATCCAGGTGAAGATTTTTTTTTTCTCCCTGCATTCTCAGCAGGTGGCTCAGTCTTGTCTCTCTGGCACTTCTTCAGAGAGCTCAGCGGACTGGAAATAACAAAACGTTCCTAAACACTCAGACACGGGCACTCATTCTCTCTCTCTTTCAGTGTTTAAGGGTAACACTGGCATCTCCTGGGTAAGCAGGCCCAGGGTATGAGTTTGAATTCCTCTCAGCCTCTTCCATTCCGAACCACAAAGAGCTGAAGGCCTCTGCGTGACTCCCTTGCAAAAGCTCCAAGCTCACAGACCAGAAGACAATTCTCCTCCCATGCACCTTGCATCCACATAAATAAAATAAGATTACATGACAAATAAAAGATACATTTCCAGACAGACATCTCGCATACCAGACAGTTAACTCTTGCAGTGCTGCAATATGCAGTACACATCAATCATGCAACACAGAAGACACTGACAATACAATTAGACAAATGCATGCACACTTTTATGGAGGGGCCCCATTACTCTGGGCCACTACAATAACTCCCACTGATATTACTTTTTGGTGTGACCATTTTTTTGTGCCCCTTTTGCACTGAAAAATCTCTTTTCACCTCTATAATTGACAATTATATGAAGTTTTTATTTGTGTGCTTTGTATAACAAAGATATATACATACATACATATGGCCACTAAAAACTGCACAAAAACCTGATGTAAACACCATGTGTTAATCCAAACCAAAGGTATTTTAAGGGTGGTTTCACATCTACGTTATGGATTTCGTTTTCCTGCTCCATTCCAATCAGAGAGATTGACACTTGTTTCAGTGGCCTTCACAAAAGCGATTTAGGGTGGGCCGGTGGCCATGCGTTCCTCAATTAACTGTACTGCAGATGACCGCGGAGGCTCGCAGACAGTCAGGCGCAGTACAGGTTTTTCTTTTGCTTTGTTTGTATTTCACGTACCGAAGCTAAGCGATGGCACGGGTACCCGCAGCCATGGGCAATGTTAATGCCGGATGCCCCTGTTAACATCACTGGAGACTGTCCGTTCCACAGCACAAAAGAGCAGGCTGCGATTTTTCTTCTGCTGACTGAATACGCTATTTGTATCCGCGAGTTTAAAGGAAAATCAAAACTACATGCCTTTCAAGGCCGGCGTTTTGCCGCAGAAAGACCCCGAGAGCGCGAAATCTTCAATGCAAATCCAGTCATGTGAGCCCAGCCTTAGACTGAATAGCTGAAGAACGATCATTTATATGATCCCCTAATACAACTTCATTCCTGTCGACTGCACATTCCGTTTACACATTGAGATATGCTGCTGACAAGCATGATTTTTGAGGCCGCACAAAGGATCTGATCAGCTGCGGACAAAAATGTTTTTTGTTTCAGCTGTCTTATTTACACGGAGCTATGATCAGGTGAGCTAATGTTCGTTCACAAGCGTTGGCCTGTATAAATGGGCTTTTACTGACATGCACTAGTGTGCAAAATATTGTTAGCAGCAATCACAGCTATGCAAAATCATTTCACAACTTGCTACTCTAGTAGGTTGTGATTAGATCCTGTTCACGTTTCTGTTTGGTGTATGCCGGTTTGGTATATGTTGCCATACCTTTTTTCACAGTATAGGAAGTCATAGCTTGATGCACTCTCCTATATACAGGCATGTCTTTTTGTGAGGGTATATATATATATATTGCCATATGTGTTTTTTATGCTTTTATACCTATATGCAAGTTTTATTCAATTCCAAATGAGAAAAAACTTAATACGTCGCCTTAAATCAGATATGCCAAGGCTTTGCAAGAAGATGTTCTAGAAATTCAGAGAAGATACCGAACCAGACGCAAGGACGCATGTACTTGGCTGTTTTCCCAGAAGCCCATATCAAGATGTTCAAATGTACATGACTGTTATATGATTTTCGCTGTCTCAGTCCGCAAATCCGGACTGCCCATATATGGTTATGAGCCCATCACCCCCTAGTGGTGAGAGGGCAGAGGGTATAAGATCTCATGTAATCTGTAATAAAGTGCGCAGTTTTTTCTCCCGTGTGAGGAGCTAGACCAGACTCCTGTGTGTGGTGTCTCTTCTTACGGCCGGCAACGGGGAAAGTGGGGTGGGGCCGATTGGTGTTGCACTTAGAATTTTAACCCTCATAAATGGCGCGACCAACTGGGGCGGTAAAATCGGAGCTTACAGCGCAATTCACCCGGATCCACGCTACTGAGAAACCGTCCTGCTGCAAACCGAGCCTGATCAACTCACAAGAACTCCAGGTAAGACAAACATATATTTATGTTGTGTTTTACACTGCGAGTCTTGCAGCAGGACTGACTATCTGTGGTTTGTGACCGGACGGGTTGGGTTAAGAGTTCTACACGGTAACTCGTGTGGGCTTCGGGTTTGCCGTCATGGACCACTGACCGTGATATGCGCACCAATGGCTCACCCAGAAATTAGTCTGTAGTTTATTTGTTGTTGAAGTCCGTAGCGTTTTAGCGATAGTGGAGATTGTTTGATTGTTTGGTGTATCTGCAGAAGTTTTTTTTTTCTCTTTTTATTTAATCTCACAAGAGAAGGGACCCTCGGGTTTAGTTTAGTTAGTTGTTAATGGTTTAGCAGAGAGGGATGCATTTTGTGAGATAAGTCTCATAGAAAGAAGGGACTCTCGGTCGGTTTGCCTTATATATGGGGCTAGCGATTTGATTTCAGAGAGATGCATTTTTATGGGGCTGGTTCCGTAAGGAGAAGGGACCCTCGGTTGTTCTGCCGGTATATAAGGGGCTGACAATTTGAGAATTAAGAGGGATGCATTCTATGGAGCGTGTTATTTTTTGTTGTTTTTGTTGTAATATGCGTAAGATCTTATTAAAGAAGATAGAGCCCCTCAAGGGCTGCCGCCGTGTGGATGAATTTGTAGAATGTAAGAAAAATCTAATGAAAATGTGTGACACCGACCCGCACAGTAGATTACAAAATGGTGTCTGGGAGGAGGTCTTTAGGACCGAGAGGTGCCTTGGAAGACCAAGGTTTGCTAGAGAGAGAGAGACAGTCAGAGTAAGTTAAGTATATACACATTATTTGTTTAAGAAAGTATCCGTAAGTGAAATGTTGAAAAGTACAGTAAGTGATCAAGAGGGCGTGAGGAGAGTGTCTATTAAAGGTTATATTGGCAGTTAGGTAGGGAGAAAAGTGATGAGTAACAAGCAAGTCGATAAGTAAGTTACAATGCACATGATTGGTTGGCAAAAAGAAAGAGATGGAAATGTGTATAATACAAGATAGATAATAGATAATATGTATAATCCATACTAGGTGGGTATATGTGTGTATATATATATACTGTATGTGCAAATAGTTAACAGCTTGCTCTTAGGGGAGAAGAGGTTGTTGACATATAGCTGCGAGTCTCTGTGTAGCCTTCCAAGGTCAGGAAGATAACAGCGAGAGAGAAAATACAATAACATCCTTGGTTAATATCTTGGCTTGCTTGCAATGAATTGAAATGAATTTAATTAGTTATACTGTCTTAGTAGGCAGGGAAATATAGTAATTTCTAATGTATATTCTTACTTATACAGGGGTTGAAAATGAATGTTGCAAGGTCCCAGCATATGTGTTAATTATGAGTTCAAAATGCAGGCAATAGTTTAAGCTAAAACTTATTTCAGTATGTGTTTCATAGTCGCGGAGAGATAAGAGATTTGTTTTAAAATGGTGGGGGCTTTCAGAATTCACTCCAAAGTCAGGGTCACAGAAACTAAATACTTCAGCGTTTAATACAGCATATAATAGCTTCAGTAGATAAGAAATATAGAATATTTCAGTCACTCAGCAAACTTTTTCACATAATTTGTCAAAGATAGCGCTCATTTACAATCTCATCTCAATAGAATAATGTACTTTATAAAATAATAGCACTCACCTCGGTGTTTTTCAGCTGATGATGTATGTTTGTCAAACTTTTTTTTTGTCCGTGCATCTGCATGGACTGGTACACCTCCAAGGGGGGTGACGGAGCAGACTTGAGAGCATGGATGGATGAGAGTTGGTGACCCGTGTTCAAGCTGCGGTGAGTGATGGAATGTGTGATGTGGACGTGTGGACGGTTAAGCTGAAATGGTTCTGAGAAGACGGACGCACGGAGCCAATATCGAAGGGGTGGAGCTATATGATGTAATAGTACGTAGTAATGTTTCATCCCTCTTGTACAAGGGAGGGGTGAGAATTTTGAGCAGCTAGTTTTTGTTTTTTTTTGTTTGTTTTTTTTTTTTCTCCTGTCTCAAATTTGATAAAGATATTGCAGGCAGGACCAGACTAATAATGAATTCACTTAAAGGGATATCACATTTCAAATATGAATAGATGTTTTGTAGATTATTCTGCCCTGGTGTAACTCATGTTTCTGTTATAGGTGCTAACATTTTACAGGCCTTATCTGCATCCATCAAATCTTTTTACAATGTTGTACTACCTTGAAACCGGGTGCTCTTGTTCCAATTGCGTACCCTGTTTCAAAGGGGGGGAGGAGAAGGCATAGGTGATCTAGGTATTGCAAGTCAGCCATTTTAGGTATTGCAAGTCAGCCATTTTAAATTTTTTGCAAGTCAGCCATTTTTAAAAATTTTTGCAAGCCATTTTTAAATTTTTTGCAACAAGATTCTGATCTATTTGAAATAGAATACCAGCCTGATTGTCTAGCAGTGATGCAACAAGAAAATTTAAGTTTTAAAAAAGTTACTGAAAGCCCTTGTTAATAATGCATATTTTGAGTTGTTTTTTATAGATGGTACCCAGGGTGATTGACGACTCCACACTGGATATACGGTGGTTACACAACAAGATGTCCTAAAAAGCAGAATGTCTCCGCATGTCGCAGTACAAGAAGCGGAATTAAAAGCACTCACGGAGGCGTGTAGAGTGGAGGAAGGTAAGACGGCAAACATTTACACTGACTCCCGGTATGCATTTGGCATAGCTCATGATTACGGCCCAACATGGAAGGCCAGACAGTTTTTTACCACAGCAGGACAGCCAATTAAGAATGATGCAATGGTGCAGAGTCTCATGGAGGCCCTACTTCTACCTGACAAGGTGGAAAGCTCACACCAATTCCTACACCGGAGAAGCAAGAGGCAACGCCATCACAGGCCACACAGCAAAGGCAGCGGCCCTCAAGCCGTGGAAGAACAGAAGAAAAGAAGAATTTGATAATAACTTTGGACTTTGACTACTTTGATATGAACTTGGACTTTGATTTGAACTTGGACTTTGATAAAAACATTGGACTTTGATATGCTAAAGACTTTACAGTTAAGAAAAAGACAAATGGACTAAAAAGGGACGGCGTATGGTGAACAGTCAACAGAACTTGCTTACCATAGTCCCTGTGCCTCATAATGGCCCAGCTGACGCACGGAAAGACGCACCTCTCAAAGCAGCAATGATGTCGACGCTTGAACAAGGACGGGTGGCTCCTTGGTTTTCTGTAGCTGCTGCATCATTTGTCCAATTTTGCATGATCTTTGCCGTAAGCAACAGGGCAGAAGTAAATTTGCCACATCACACTTGCCTGGGCCACTCTACCCATTTCAGGGATTGCAAATTGGCTACACTCAGCTCCTACTTGTTGGGAAGCATGAAAATGTGCTTGTTGTTGTTGATCTCTTATCAGGTTGGAGACCTAACCTGTTACCAAAGTAAATAAGCAGGTGATCGCACAGAAGCTCATGAATGAGGTAATCCGCAGATATGGGGTGCCGGAAGTGATTGCGTCAAACAAAGGTACAAATGTCACAGGTGAAATAATGCAACACATCATGTCTGTTTTGGGTATATTCTAGGCTTTTCACACACCCTACCGTCCACGGAGTAGTGGGAAAGTAGATACAAAAGGCAATGAAGGAAATGGTAAAATTTTGAATTGAGTGTCTTTCTATTAGTTTTTCTTTTTTCCAGGAGGATACATGCCACAGTAGCAGAGTTTGGTGAATGATTTTCTTGTTAATTTTGTCATGAGCCTCTCCAAGGAATTGTTAGTAATGCATTCTGTAGTCTCTGCTTTTATCCCAGGTCCTACAGATGAGTGTCACAATCTAAAACCAGGTGACAGGGTCTATGTGAAAAAGTTTGAGAGAGAAACCCGGTTTGAATGTCCTTACAAGATGTTGTTCACCACCCCAACTGCAGTCAAGCTCGAAGGAAAGCCCACTTGGATCCACACTTCGCACTGAAAGAACTAATGATCCTGCATATCCTTTAAATGCTATAATGTGGTACAATTCCTCTAACACACACCTTTGACTACTGTACACTAGCCCCGTGTTTCAGGTTTCAGAACAAATTAATACAATTAAATGTGCAATATGAAGACTACACTGAGGGTGAGAATCCAACACCGCATCGTGCTAAGAGAGACATTGACACTCAAGGTGGTAACTTTGATCCACATGTATACCTAGATGCAATAGGAGTGCCAAGGGGGGTGCGAGATGAATTTAATTCTAGAGATCAGGTTAAAGCAGGTTTTGAGTCCTTATTTGCTATTGTCACTGTTAATAATAATGTAGATTAGATGAATTATATCTATTCCAATTAGCAGAGGTTTGTAAACTACACCAGAGATGCTTTGCAAGGGTTAATTGACCAATTAGGGCCCACTGCAACCATGGCGTTCCAAAATAGAGTGGCCCTGGATATGATTTTAGCAGAAAGAGGTTGGGTATGTAATTTCCTGTTTGTGTATTATCCCTTTAATGTGACCAAAATTTCCCTTGTTTGAAAAAAGATGAAGAGCCAGTTCTGATAGTGCCAACCACGTATGTTACCAGAAGAATGAAGAGATGGACTAGTTCTGTGTCTGCCTCAGTCTCATAAGATGGACTGTCAGTGGACTTCCCATTTGCCTAGGGAAAGTGCAGAAGACCTTAGGTTCCGGCGAGGGCACACCCTGTGGGGTGTTAACTTGTACAGATAGAGGGTATGGAGGCCTGGAAATAAGCCCAGGGAATCCATGGCCTCCTTCTGAGGTGAGGTAGGGATCCCTCCCTTTTAGGAGTAGGGACTTACGGGCAGTGGAGAAACCCTGACGCAAAGGAGAGACGACCGAGAAAGAGTGCAAAGTCTGATGCTTGATCTCCATATTAAGTTTTTTAGGGGGGTTTGTGAAGGTATATATATATATTGCCATATGTGTTTTTTATGCTTTTATACCTATATGCAAGTTTTATTCAATTCCAAATGAGAAAAAACTTAATACGTCGCCTTAAATCAGATATGCCAAGGCTTTGCAAGAAGATGTTCTAGAAATTCAGAGAAGATACCGAACCAGACGCAAGGACGCATGTACTTGGCTGTTTTCCCAGAAGCCCATATCAAGATGTTCAAATGTACATGACTGTTATATGATTTTCACTGTCTCAGTCTGCAAATCCGGACTGCCCATATATGGTTATGAGCCCATCACCCCCTAGTGGTGAGAGGGCAGAGGGTATAAGATCTCATGTAATCTGTAATAAAGTGCGCAGTTTTTTCTCCCGTGTGAGGAGCTAGACCAGACTCCTGTGTGTGGTGTCTCTTCTTACGGCCGGCAACGGGGAAAGTGGGGTGGGGCCGATTGGTGTTGCACTTAGAATTTTAACCCTCATATTTTAATGTGTGCCTATTAGCGATATGCTATTGCATGCCTATAGAGCGGTGTGCACTGTAGCCTTTCGTTGCAGGAATATGTTGGAAAAAACTAATATACTTTAGTCGGAAATCAAAAATAAGATTTGACCAGAGACCTAAAAGGGTATTCCTATCTAAGCAAACATGTCTGGGATGGATATATAGGGCTACTCTTTGTGTCCCCTGGTGATCAGGATTATAGAAACAGCCAACTGACTGTTCAACACTGTTTCTATAACACCCTTAGAAATGAATTGGTGTTTCATAAATAGCGTAGCACAGCGAACTATGCTACTTCTGAGATGCACAAATACCTGTTATGCCATCCTGTTTAGGTAACTATATTGCTTCTAAGGAAATTCTGGAAAGAGTTTAGAAGAGACAGTTCAGGCAGGTAGGCCAGCAAAGCAAGGGGACCATTTCTGGAGATGGTTGTGGATTCCAGAAGTGGGACTTGCATCTACTAAACATTTACTGCATATCCTGCAGCTTTAAATGTCCAAGATGGGAATACCCTATTGAATCTACAAGGTTATTCACAAACAAGAAACAGATTTGTGGATTTAATTACAAACTACAAAAATGGGTACAGAATCCAAACATCACTGAAAAGAAGAAGGTTCAAAGTTTTTTATGACATACTAGTAAGTTCCATTTTCTGCTACATTGCAGCATTGGGTGCCTCATTTAGTGTTATGCTTTCTGAAGTGTGTATGCATATGCAACTTAGTTCAACAAATTTTCTGTGCCACTCGTAATTCTGATTGTGAGGAGGCGGCTGTTTTTGTAATCGACACTAGCATTTATGTTGCACTTGGACAATGGATTCACACTTAGCTAACTCAAGAAAACAAAACAATTTTTCCTGTGTGTGTCACTGTTTTCTTAAAACTGCTAACAACAAGAAACAGTGCTGAGGTTTGGCAGAAAATGGAACTTACTGGTATGTCTCAAAAAAGTTTGAACCTTCCTCTTTTCAGTGATGTGTGGATTGTGTACCCATCTTTTGTAGTTTGTAATGAAATGCCCAAATTTACAACTTTTTGAATAACCTTGTTTATATTATATGCCCTAGAAGATGCTGGTACTTTAGAATGTGAACTTTACACAAGTAGTAATTAAAAAGGCTTTATAAATATTCACATCATGCTAATAGTACATCACACTGTTTATTTAAATATAAATTGCTATTATTATTTTCTGACTTTTTCATCTATGATCCATTTTCTGAACCACAGCATGCACAACTAGTTGGAGCTATAGGCTGTGTTTACATCACTTCTCCTGGAATATGAAAAAGTTTTACACGGTACAAGAGTAGAGCGCATAAGCGCATAACAATCGTACCAATAACTATCTCACCTGTGTTTTCACACAGGAGCGATAGTTGTTCAGTGACTGGAAGAGGAGCATGACTGAGATCTCTTTGGCCAGCTGCCTCCATTCACTGTGAACAGGCAGTTAGTCAAAGAACAGGCTTCTATGGGCAATGAGAACAGCAAGTAAAGACATTCCACTACTTCCTGTAATCCATATTGCCTCTGATTCTCTGCTGCTAGAGATAGATAGAGATGAGTGCGCATACTAGCTAAGGACAATTACTCGATCGAGCATTGCCCTTAGCGAGTACCTGCCCGCTCGGGAGCAAAGATTCGGCTGCCGGCAGCGGGCGGCGGGGGAGAGCGGGGAGGAATGGAGGGGAGATCTCTCTCTCCCACCCCCGCTCCCCCCTGCTCATGGCCGCCACTCACCTGTCACCCGCGCCGGCAGCCGAACCTTTTCTTCTGAGCGGGGAGATACTCGCTAAGGACAATGCTCGATCTAGTAATTGTCCTTGGCGAGTATGCTCGCTCATCTATAATTTCTAACAACAGCACATAGTGGAAATAAAGTTAGATGAAAACGTGACCCCTAGTGACCAGCAGTTTGGAGCAATTTTTCAGCACAAAAACATAATTTTAGGTAAATAAATTATTACCACTTTTTCTAATTATCACATAAGAATAAGTGTGTTGAAAATGTAGTGCTTGTTTAGGGTTTTGTAGGAGTTGTAAACCACTTCAACTGAGTTAAATAATGGGAGAGATTGATATATATTATAAGGTCATGAATGCTTTAAAAACTTGTTCTTTTGGAAAGCCATATTTATAAAACCTCTATTACTCATTTACTAATGCAAATGTGTTTAAAAACATAGATTGCATCAGTAAATATGCGATACCTATGTTATCATAGGTTTTTGACAATGCTCCGTCTAAAGACAATACCATATAAGTCTTGGGGTTGTGTTGAGCCTATGGCTTGTATTAGGCCGGTCTCACACACACAGGTCAGATTTAGCATTCCGGAACCCGCAGTGGAATCCGACTCTGTTCCGAGCCAGCGTCCGCATGTACCAGTAAGATCTGTACAGCAAATGGTCCACACAGCTCGCCGTTGGACATGCACAGTAATGCTTTTTTGTGCGGTCACTATCAATAGCACAGAATCCGCAACCTTTCCGCAAAGCCAATTGCGGAAGGGCCCCGTCGGATAGCTTCCATGGAAACCTTCACGCGGAATCCATGCAAAAATAGAGCATACTGCGATTTTTGTTTCTGCGAGCGGAAATCACAGTCGTCTGCTCATGTGACTAGACATGCGAATGCTCTATTTGATTGAATGTGTGCAGAATGCCGCTGATCGTCCATGCGGGTGACGATCGCGGATTCCGCAATTCAAACTTGGCCGTTTCACTGCGTATTATGCCTACGATGCACACCCACGTAGCATAACGTGAATGGAATCAATGAAAGCACATTGATTTTCATTGATCCATTCACATTTCCATGTATATATTGCGTATAGATTCGTGTGTGAACAAGATTGCAGCATGTTCTATTTCACCACGTATCACACACGAACAGCCCTATTGTTCTCTGTGGGTAGCGTATGCAACACTGTCCCTACGCAACACATTGCGCATGGACAACATTGCATACACAATGCTGATATATGACAAAGCAGGGAATATAGAAAAAAAAAGAAACAAGTCAGACTGCGCAGGACAGCATGTGTGAGATACGCTGTCCTGTGCAGTGCGCTGTCACTACCATATGCCCATAAGAATGAGCCCTTAAGAAATATCTCCACTTGTGTCTTATGTTCAACGAAGTAGAATAACTTTTACACCTGGTCCACCACACATTTACAGTGCCATAAAGTGTTTATAACATAAATCTTTTGTATCGTTACTAGTATAATTATTCGGCTTTGTACGGGTTTATTTCATGTAACTGTTTGTTTTTGTGTGTTGTTAAAAACTTTGTAACATAATACACATAATGACATACAGTCGATTCATGGTCAGTACAGAAAAATGGCTGGGTTGTTATGCACAGGAGTCTAACATCTTGCCAGTGGCATCCCGAAGAGATTTTAATTAACAGGGCTTTCTGATTACTGGACAAACCCCACTTCAATAGGATACTCTGGATTAAAATAATAAAGAGAACTATGCTAACCCCTCCGCGGCCACCAGGATCCAATACTGCAGTCCCGCTGTGGTTCTGGTGATTGCAGTGAGAGATGATGTCACAGGAAATCAGAAGACTGCTGCAGCATCACCACTCATTCTCTTGGCATCGGCGCTCACATCCTGAGTGCTAGGAGTTCAGGAATGTGACGCTGCAGCAGTCACCTGATTTTCTGCAAGATTATCTGTCACAGCAATCACCGGGACTGCAGCACTGGATCCAGGTGGCTGCAGAGATGTAAGTGTTGTTCACTTTATTATTTTAATACAGAGGGTACTATTGATGTGTGGTTGTCTAGTAACCAGACAACCACTTAAAGACTTGCATTTGTATTCCAATTTTTTATGAATATGCCCAGAACGATAGGTCCTACATACTTAAAATCCAGGATATAAAACCTTCCAAAACATCTCATTTACCTGTGTGGCAAAGTTGATGCAGATTGGTCCAGTCGTTTGACCGTGCATACATTTTTCGAGGATTTCATCACAAAGTCACTAAGTTGCTAATGAACAACAGTAATGACATTTCATGCTTTGTAACAATAATTTCATTTATATTTCTGTCAAGTCATTAAAAAGTGTTGTTCAGCCATTTCCTAGGTACATCTAGTTCTTAAAATGGTTCCAACCAATGTGTCCACAGTTACAACTCCACACTTCGTTAGTAGAGATGAGCGAACATGCTCGTTTAGAGCAATTACTCGATCGAGCATCGTTTTTTTTAGAGTAACTGCCTAATCGGGCGAAAAGATTCGGGGGCACCAGGGGTGAGCGGTAGAGATGAGCGAACGTACTCGTCCGAGCTTGATGCTCGGGCGAATATTAGCGTGTTCGGGATGCTCGTTACTCGTAACGAGTACCACGCGATGTTCGGGTTACTTTCACTTTCATCTCTGAGACGTTAGCACGCTTTTCTGGCCAATTGAAAGACAGGGAAGGCATTACAACTTCCCCCTGTGATGTTCCAGCCCTATACCACCCCCCTGCAGTGAGTGGCTGGGGAGATCAGATGTCACCCGAGTATAAAAGTCGGCCCCTCCCGCGGCTCGCCACAGATGCCTTGTGAGATAGCTGAGGGACAGTGCTGTTGGTGCCGGAGCTGCTATAGGGAGAGCGTTAGGAGTTAGTGTAGGCTTCAAGAACCCCAACGGTCCTTCTTAGGGCCACTTCTAACAGTGTGCAGTAGTGTGGAGGCTGCTGTTAGCAGTGTTGCACTTTTTTTTTTTTTTTCAAATCGGCCGTGCAGAGCATTGCGCCCTGCAGTAATACTACAGGGACAGAAGTGGTGGTTAGGCAGGGAGAGTTTAAGGAGTTAGTGTAGGCTTCAAGAACCCCAACGGTCCTTCTTAGGGCCACATCTAACAGTGTGCAGTACTGTGGAGGCTGCTGTTAGCAGTGTTGCACTTTTTTGTTTTTTTTCTCAAATCGGCCGTGCAGAGCATTGCGCCCTGCAGTAATACTCCAGGGACAGAATTGTGTAGGCAGGGCCAGAAGACATATTTTATTGATTGAATATACGCATTGGGCCTTTCCTTTAAAAAAAAAGGGCAAACATTCTATTTGGCCTGCAGGCTTGCGCCAATTTATTTCCTGCCTGGGAAATCACCGCTCTGCTGTAGTTAATAACTGCAACACTGCAGTTCTGTGACACATTTGCAGGGCCACAACACATTTATTATTGATTGAATATACGCAGTGGGCCTTTCCTTTAAAAAAAAAAGGGAAAAAATTCTATTTGGCCTGCCTCTGACAGTCCTCAGCGTTCTGGGTACGTGTGTGCTGGGTGGAGAACTTAAACAAAAATCATACGCAGCCAGCTAAGTTTAACAGCAGGCTTGCGCCAATTTATTTCCTGGCTGGGAAATCAAATCACTGGTAATACAGCATGCTGAGGGGTAGGGGTAGGCCTAGAGGACGTGGACGCGGCCGAGGACGCGGAGGGCCAAGTGAGGGTGTGGGCACAGGCCGAACTCCTGATCCAGGTGTATCGCAGCCGACTGCTGCGCGATTAGGAGAGAGGCACGTTTCTGGCGTCCCCACATTCATCGCACAATTAATGGGTCCACGCGGGAGGCCTTTATTAGAAAATGAGCAATGTGAGCAGGTCCTGTCGTGGATGGCAGAAAGTGCTTCGAGCAACCTATCGTCCACCCACAGTTCTGCGCCGTCCACTGCTGCAAATCCAAATCCTCTGTCTGCTGCTCCTCCTTCCTCCCAGCCTCCTCACTCCACTACAATGACACATGCTCAGGAGCGGGAAGACTCCCAGGAACTGTTCTCGGGCCCCTGCTCAGATTGGGCAGCAGTGGTTCCTCTCCCACCAGAGGAGTTTATCGTCACTGATGCCCAACCATTGGAAAGTTCCCGGGGTCCGGGGGATGAGGCTGGGGACTTCCGGCAACTGTCTCAAGACCTTTCAGTGGGTGAGGAGGACGATGACGATGAGACACAGTTGTCTATCGGTGAGGTAGTAGTAAGGGCAGTAAGTCCGAGGGAGGAGCGCACAGAGGATTCTGAGGAAGAGCAGCAGGACGATGAGGTGACTGACCGCACCTGGTTTGCAACGCCTACTCAGGACAGGTCTTCAGAGGGGGAGGCAAGGGCAGCAGCAGGGCAGGTTGCAAGAGGCAGTGCGGTAGCCAGGGGTAGAGGCAGGGCCAGACCGAATAATCCACCAACTGTTTCCCAAAGCGCACCCTCGCGCCATGCCACCCTGCATAGGCCAAGGTGCTCTAAGGTCTGGCAGTTTTTCACAGAGACGCCTGACGACCGACGAACAGTGGTGTGCAACCTTTGTCGCGCCAAGATCAGCCAGGGAGCCACCACCAACAGCCTCACCACCACCAGCATGCGCAGACATATGATGGCCAAGCACCCCACAAGGTGGAACGAAGGCCGTTCACCGCCTCCGGTTTGCACCGCTGCCTCTCCCCCTGTGCCCCAACCTGCCACTGAGATCCAACCCCGCTCTGAGGACACAGGCACTACCGTCTCCTGGCCTGCACCCACACCCTCACCTCCGCTGTCCTCGGCCCAATCCACCAATGTCTCGCACCGCACCGTCCAGCCGTCGCTAGCGCAAGTGTTTGAGCGCAAGCGCAAGTACGCCGCCACGCACCCGCACGCTCAAGCGTTAACCGTCCACATAGCCAAATTTATCAGCCTTGAGATGCTGCCGTATAGGGTTGTGGAAACGGAGTCCTTTAAAAGTATGATGGCGGCGGCGGCCCCGCGCTACTCAGTTCCCAGTCGCCACTACTTTTCCCGATGTGCCGTCCCAGCCCTGCACGACCACGTCTCCCGCAACATTGTACGCGCCCTCACCAACGCGGTTACTGCCAAGGTCCACTTAACAACGGACACGTGGACAAGCACAGGCGGGCAGAGCCACTACATCTCCCTGACGGCACATTGGGTGAATTTAGTGGAGGCTGGGACAGAGTCAGAGCCTGGGACCGCTCACGTCCTACCCACCCCCAGAATTGCGGGCCCCAGCTCGGTGGTGGTATCTGCGGCGGTGTATGCTTCCTCCACTAAAGCACCCTCCTCCTCCAACGCAACCTCTGTCTCGCAATCAAGATGTGTCAGCAGCAGCAGCACGTCGCCAGCAGTCAGTGTCGCGCGTCGTGGCAGCACAGCGGTGGGCAAGCGTCAGCAGGCCGTGCTGAAACTACTCAGCTTAGGAGATAAGAGGCACACGGCCCACGAACTGCTGCAGGGTCTGACAGAGCAGACCGACCGCTGGCTTGCGCCGCTGAGCCTCCAACCGGGCATGGTCGTGTGTGACAACGGCCGTAACCTGGTGGCGGCTCTGCAGCTCGGCAGCCTCACGCACGTGCCATGCCTGGCCCACGTCTTTAATTTGGTGGTTCAGCGCTTTCTGAAAAGCTACCCACGCTTGTCAGACCTGCTCGTAAAGGTGCGCCGGCTCTGCGCACATTTCCGCAAGTCCCACACGGACACTGCCACCCTGCGGACCCTGCAACATCGGTTTAATCTGCCAGTGCACCGACTGCTGTGCGACGTGCCCACACGGTGGAACTCTACGCTCCACATGTTGGCCAGGCTCTATGAGCAGCGTAGAGCTATAGTGGAATACCAACTCCAACATGGGCGGTGCAGTGGGAGTCAGCCTCCTCAATTATTTTCAGAAGAGTGGGCCTGGTTGGCAGACATCTGCCAGGTCCTTGGAAACTTTGAGCAGTCTACCCAGGTGGTGAGCGGCGATGCTGCAATCATTAGCGTCACCATTCCTCTGCTATGCATCTTGAGAAGTTCCCTGCAAAGCATAAAGGCAGATGCTTTGCGCTCGGAAACGGAGGCGGGGGAAGACAGTATGTCGCTGCATAGTCAGAGCACCCTCCTGTCTATATCTCAGCGCGTTCAGGAGGAGGAGGAGGAGCATGAGGAGGATGAGGAGGAGGGGGAAGAGACAGCTTGGCCCACTGCTGACGGTACCCATGCTGCTTGCCTGTCATCCTTTCAGCGTGTATCGCCTGAGGAGGAGGAGGAGGATCCTGAAAGTGATCTTCCTAGTGAAGACAGCCATGTGTTGCGTACAGGTACCCTGGCACACATGGCTGACTTCATGTTAGGATGCCTTTCTCGTGACCCTCGCGTTACACGCATTCTTGCCACTACGGATTACTGGGTGTACACACTGCTCGACCCACGGTATAAGGAGAACCTTTCCACTTTCATTCCCGAAGAGGAAAGGGGTTCGAGAGTGTTGCTATACCACAGGACCCTGGTGAACAAGCTGATGGTAAAATTCCCATCCGACAGCGCTAGTGGCAGAAGGCGCAGTTCCGAGGGCCAGGTAGCAGGGGAGGTGCGGAGATCGAGCAGCATGTACAGCACAGGCAGTGCAACAGTCTTTAAGGCCCTGGACAGCTTTATGGCTCCCCAGCAAGACTGTGTCACCGCTCCCCAGTCAAGGCTGAGTCGGCGGGAGCACTGTAAAAGGATGGTGAGGGAGTACGTAGCCGATCGCACGACCGTCCTCCGTGACGCCTCTGCCACCTACAACTACTGGGTGTCGAAGCTGGACACGTGGCCTGAACTCGCGCTGTATGCCCTGGAGGTGCTTGCTTGTCCTGCGGCTAGCGTCTTGTCAAAGAGGGTGTTTAGTGCGGCTGGGGGAATCATCACAGATAAGCGTACCCGCCTGTCAACCGACAGTGCTGACAGGCTAACACTCATCAAGATGAACAAAGCCTGGATTTCCCCAGACTTCTCTTCTCCACCAGCGGACAGCAGCGATACCTAAGCAATACGTAGGCTGCACCCGCGGATGGAAGCATCATAGTAACATAGTAACATAGTATGTAAGGCCGAATGAAGACATTGTCCATCTAGTCCAGCCTGTCTATCCTACTGTGTTGATCCAGAGGAAGGCAAAAAACCCCAAGGCCAGAAGTCAATTAGCCCTTTTGGGGAAAAAAATTCCTTCCCGACTCCCTAATGGCAATCAGACTGTTCCCTGGATCAACCCCTAATAGTTCCTACCTGCCTATATACCAGGATTGACACTTAACCTAATATTTATATCCTGTAATATCCTTCTTCTCCAGAAAGACATCAAGTCCCCTTTTAAACTCCTCTATGGATTTTGCCACCACCACTTCCTCCGGTAGAGAGTTCCACAGTCTAACTGCTCTTACAGTAAAGAACCCCTTTCTGTGTTGGTGATGAAACCTACTTTCCTCTAATCGTAGCGGATGTCCTCTTGTTACCGTCGTGGTCCTGGGTGTAAACAGATCGCGGGAGAGATCCATGTGTTGTCCCCTCATGTACTTATACATGGTTATTTGGTCGCCTCTTAACCTTCTTTTTTCTAGAGTAAATAGTCCCAATTTGGATAGCCTCTCTGGGTATTCCAGTCCCGTCATTCCATGTATTAGTTTAGTCGCTCTTCTTTGAACCCCCTCAAGCACTGTGACATCTTTCCTGAGCACCGGTGTCCAGAATTGTACGCAGTATTCCATGTGAGGTCTGACAAGTGCCTTATATAGTGGGAGGATAATGTTCTCGTCCTTCGCCCCTATTCCTCTTTTGATGCACCCCAAGACTTTATTTGCCTTTGCAGCGGCTGACTGGCATTGGTTACTCCAGTTTAGTCTATTATCCACTAATACCCCCAGATCCTTTTCCATATCACTTTTCCCTAGTGGTACCCCATTAAGTGAATATTCGTGACATCCGTTCCTCTTGCCCATGTGCATAGTCTTACATTTTTCAACATTGAACTTCATTTGCCATTTTTCTGCCCAAGCCCCCAGCTTATCCAGGTCCGTTTGTAGCCACATATTGTCCTCCGTTGCATTAATTACATTGTATAATTTTGTGTCATCTGCAAATATTGATATTTTGCTGTGCAGCCCCTCTATCAGGTCATTAATAAATATGTTGAACAGAGTGGGGCCTAATACTGAACCCTGTGGCACCCCGCTAGCGACTGTGGTCCAATCAGAGTACGAACCATTTATTACCACCCTCTGCTTTCTATCGTTGAGCCAATTTTTTACCCACTTACACACGTTTTCGCCCAGTCCGAGCTGCCTCATTTTGTATATTAGCCTATTATGTGGCACGGTGTCAAAGGCTTTAGAGAAGTCCAGATATACAAGATCAATAGATTCTCCCTGGTCCAGCTTAGAGCTTACTTCATCGTAGAAACTGATCAGATTTGTCTGACATGAGCGACCCTTCATGAATCCATGCTGGTGAGGAGTTATTCCCTTAATCTCCTTGAGGTACTCATCGATGGCGTCTCTCAGAATCCCCTCGAAAATTTTTCCCGTTACTGAAGTGAGACTTACTGGCCTGTAGTTACCAGGCTCACTTTTGCTCCCTTTTTTGTAGATTGGAACCACGTTGGCAATGCGCCAGTCCAATGGTACTACTCCGGTCTTGATAGTGTCTAGAAATATAAGGTATAGCGGCCTAGCTATCTCGTCACTTAGTTCCTTTAGTATCCTTGGGTGTAATCCATCAGGGCCCGGTGATTTATCAATTTTAGTTTTCTTTAGACGCTTCCGCACCTCCTCCTGCGTTAGGTATGAGATATTTTGTGAGGGGTTCGTTTTATTCCCCTGCTCCTCGTGTGGCATTTCCTTTTCTTTGGTGAACACACTTGAGAAGAAGCTGTTTAGTAGATTTGCTTTCCCTTCGTCATCATCAATGATTTCTCCTGCATTGTTTTTTAAAGGGCCAGCGCTCTCCCTGCAAATCCTTTTGCTGTTTATGTAGTTGAAAAATAGCTTCGGGTTGTTTCTGCTCTCTTTTGCGATCCGTCTTTCCGCTTCCTCTTTGGCAGTTTTAATCGTATCTTTGCATATTTTGTTTTTTTCCCTGTATGATTTTAGCGCTTCTTCGCTGCCTTGTTGCTTTAGTAGTTTGAACGCTTTCTTCTTTTCGTTTATTGCCCCTCGTACCGTTTTGTCGAGCCACATTGGTTTCCTTTTAGCTGAGTTATTTTTATTTTTGAAGGGAATGAACTGCTCACATGAGGTGATTAGGATCCTTTTGAACTTTTCCCATTTTTCCTCCGTACTGATATTTTTGAGGATGTTGTCCCAATTAATGTTACCGATAGTAGTTCTAAGCTCATCAAATTTTGCTTTACTAAAGTTTAGTTTCTTTGTTACTCCTTGATAAGGCATCCTATTGATTGACAGCTGGAAGTTGATTATATTGTGGTCGCTGTTCCCCAAGTGCCCCTCAACCTGCACCCCCTTTATACGTTCCGGTTTGTTAGTTAGCACTAGGTCCAGAATGGCTTTCCCTCTTGTTGGTTCCTGCACAAGTTGGTTCAGGTAATTGTCTTTAATTACTCTCAAGAACTTATCACCCCTGTGAGATTTGCAGGTTTCGTTCTCCCATGTTATATCTGGGTAATTAAAGTCCCCCATGATAATTACTTCGTTTCGTTTTGACACCTCCTCTATCTGCCTTAGTAGTAAGTCTTCAGTTTCTGCTGTTGCTTTTGGTGGTCGATAAAAGACCCCTATCAGGATTTTGTTGTTTTTTCCCCCCTGTATTTCTACCCACAGAGATTCCACCTGTTCGTCTCCTACCCCTATATCCTCCCGTAGCCTCGGCTTCAAGTTCGATTTGACGTACAGACACACCCCTCCCCCTTTCTGGTTCCTTCGGTCTCTTCTGAAGAGATTGTACCCCTGCAAATTCACCGCCCAATCGCACTTATCATCAAGCCATGTTTCAGTAATTCCGACCATATCATAGTTTTCATCAGTCATTCTCGCTTCAAGCTCGCCCACTTTACTGATCAGACTTCGTGCATTCGTGATCATACAATTTATTTCATTTTTTTTGTTTTTTAAATTTGTTTTGTTGCTATTCGTACTTATGGCTGATCTGTCAGTTCTAACTGTACTAACCCCACCCCCTGCTCGTCCCCCATTCCCTTTGCTTGGGCCCAGATCACTAATTACACTGGCTACCCCACTATTTCTCATTTTACCCTCCCCCCCAGTCCCTAGTTTAAACACTCCTCCATCCTTCTAGCCATCTTTTCCCCCAGCAGAGCTGCACCCTCCCCATTTAGATGCAGCCCGTCCCTACGGTAGAGCCTGTAGCCGACCGCAAAGTCAGCCCAGTTCTCCAGGAACCCAAATCCCTCCTTCTTGCACCAACTCCGGAGCCACTTGTTTACCTCCCTAAGGTCCTGCTGCCTTTCTAGTGTGGCTTTAGGTACAGGTAGTATTTCCTAGAAAACTACCCTGGAGGTCCGCGCCCTGAGCTTGGACCCTAAGTCCCTGAAATCATTTTTGAGGGCCCTCCATTGACCTCTAATTTGTTCATTGGTGCCAACGTTGGTGCATCGTTCTCTCTCACCATCCAAAACGGGGACATTTCTGCTTCATCAATCTGTGTATAATATTCCTCCTCCTCCTCCTGCTCCTCCTCCTGAAACCTCACGTAATCACGCAGAACGGGCAATTTTTCTTAGGGCCACAAGGCTCACTCATATAATTTTTCTAAACAATTTTTATACGTTTCAATGCTCTTAAAAGCGTTGAAACTTTAACTTGAACCAATTTTTCGTTAAACTGGGCTGCCTCCAGGCCTAGTTACCACTTAAGCCACATTAACCAAAGCGATTAATGGGTTTCACCTGCCATCTTGGTTGGGCATGGCCAATTTTTTCTGAGGTACATTACTACTGTTGGTACACCAATTTTTTTGGGCCCTCACCTACAGTGTAATCATAGTAATTTCTATGTTCTTCGCCTGCACTCATGGTACAGAAAGGTGTGTGGGATTGGCCTACACTTTAGCTACATAAATGTAACTGGGGCCTTGTCTATACTGCAGCTACTGAAATGTGAAAGAGACTGTTATCTCCCTAAACTGCTGCAATGGGAATGTTACTGGGGCCTGTCTTGAGTGCTACTATTACTGAAATGGAACTAAGACTGCGCTCCCCCTATACTGCTGCTAGTGATATGTTAGTGGGGCCTGTCCCTAATGCTACCGCTGAAATGTTAATAATTCTGGGCTCTGCCTATACCGCTGCTAATGGTATGTCACTGGGGTGTGGAAACAGAGGCTTCACAAAGACATGATGGCGGCGAGGCCATTTCCCACCAACGCTGTTATTGTTAAGGTGCATATAACCACGGACACGTGTAGAGGACACATAGTGCCTCCAAAACATCCCCCTCCTCCTCCAACAATGAAAACATTCTTGGTAAATACCTTTGCATTGGTCCGTCTGGTGGCAGTCCAAGAATTTCACCTTTAACGACACAACAAGAGAGCACCACCACCATCCCCCCGCCACGGCCCACTTAATCCTGGCCACATTCCGAAAACCAACTACATAAAACCGCGCTACCAGGTCCGCAGTCACCACCACATTACCACCAACGAGGTTACTGTTAAGGTACATATTACCAGTCAGACTGGGGCATGCAGTGTGGGCCGAAGCCCACCTGCATTAAAGGGGTTGTCCCGCGAAAGCAAGTGGGTCTATACACTTCTGTATGGCCATATTAATGCACTTTGTAATGTACATTGTGCATTAATTATGAGCCATACAGAAGTTATAAGAAGTTATTCACTTACCTGTTCCGTTGCTAGCGTCCTCGTCTCCATGGTGCCGTCTAATTTTCGGCGTCTAATCTCCAGATTAGACGCGCTTGCGCAGTCCGGTCTTCTTCTTTTCTCAATGGGGCCGCTCGTGCAGGAGAGCGGCTCCGTGTAGCTCCGCCCCGTCACGTGCCGATTCCAGCCAATCAGGAGGCTGGAATCGGCAATGGACCGCACAGAAGCCCTGCGGTCCACCGAGGGAGAAGATCCCGGCGGCCATCTTCACCGGGTAAGTAAGAAGTCACCGGAGCGCGGGGATTCAGGTAAGCGCTGTGCGTTTTTTTTTTTTTAAAGTCCCTGCATCGGGTTTGTCTCGCGCCGAACGGGGGGGCTGTTGAAAAAAAAAAAACCCGTTTTGGCGCGGGACAACCCCTTTAAGCACGACATTACTACCTCAGCTGTGTTGGGCAATGCAATGGGATATTTTTATGTACCGCCGGTGGCTTCCTGGCACCCACCCAAGCTGTGGGTCCACAGGGAGTTGTTACTACATCTGTCCACTTGTAAAGAACCCCAGTCTGACTGGGGCATGCAGTGTGGGCCGAAGCCCACCTGCATTAACCACGACATTACCTCAGCTGTGATGGGCAATGCAATGGGATATTTTTATGTACCGCCGGTGGGTTCCAGGGAGCCACCCATGCTGTAGGTGCACACGGAGTTTAACCTACATCTGTCCACTTGTAAAGAACCCCAGTCAGACTGGGGCATGCAGTGTGGGCCGAAGCCCACCTGTATTAAGCACGACATTACTACCTCAGCTGTGTTGGGCAATGCAATGGGATATTTTTATGTACCGCCGGTGGGTTCCAGGGAGCCACCCATGCTGTAGGTGCACACGGAGTTTAACCTACATCTGTCCACTTGTAAAGAACCCCAGTCAGACTGGGGCATGCAGTGTGGGCCGAAGCCCACCTGTATTAAGCACGACATTACTACCTCAGCTGTGTTGTGCAATGCAATGGGATATTTTTATGTACCGCCGGTGGCTTCCTGGCACCCACCCATGCTGTGGGTCCACAGGGAGTTGTTACTACATCTGTCCACTTGTAAAGAACCCCAGTCTGACTGGGGCATGCAGTGTGGGCCGAAGCCCACCTGTATTAAGCACGACATTACTACCTCAGCTGTGTTGGGCAATGCAATGGGATATTTTTATGTACCGCCGGTGGCTTCCTGGCACCCACCCATGCTGTGGGTCCACACGGAGTTGTAACTGCATGTGTCCACTTCTAAAGAACCCCAGTCTGACTGGGGCATGCAGTGTGGGCCGTAGCCCACCTGCATTTCATCTGACGTTAGCTCTGCTATCCAGGGCAATGCAATGGGATACATTTATGTACTGCCGGTGGGTTCCAGGGAGCCACCCATGCTGTGGGTGCACACGGAATTCCCATTGCGGAGTTGTACCTGCCTGTGACTATTTATAAAAAAACGCGGTCTGACTGGGGCATGCAGACACCTTGACAGAATGAATAGTGTGTGGCACATAGGTTCCCCATTGCTATGCCCACGTGTGCAGCTCGATATGGAGGTGGCACAGGATTGGATTTCTCATTGCTTCTGTACAGCATTGTGGACTATCGGCCCGCCCCTTTTATGGGGGAGTCGCTGCCTAGCCATGCCAACCCTCTGCAGTGTGTGCCTGCTTTTCCTGTGGCAGACGCACTTATAAATAGACCTGAGGGTGGCGTGGCATGGGGGCAGCTGAAGGCTGGGCAGGGACAATTTGGTGTACGCTGTGGACACTGTCGTGCGGGGGGGTTGGGCAGCATGTAACCCAGGAGAAGTGGCAGCGGAGTGTCATGCAGGCAGTGATTGTGCTTTGTTGGAGGTAGTGTGGTGCTTAGCTAAGGTATGCATTGCTAATGAGGGCTTTTCAGATGTAAAAGTTGTTGGGAGGGGGGGGGGGGCACTCTTGCCGGTATTGTGGCTTAATAGTGGGACCTGTGAACTTGAGATGCAGCCCAACATGTAGCCCCTCGCCTGCCCTATCCGTTGCTGTGTCGTTCCCATCACTTACTTGAATTGCCCAGATTTTCACACATGAAAACCTTAGCGAGCATCGGCGAAATACAAAAATGCTCGGGTCGCCCATTGACTTCAATGGGGTTCGTTACTCGAAACGAACCCTCGAGCATCGCGATAATTTCGTCCCGAGTAACGAGCACCCGAGCATTTTGGTGTTCGCTCATCTCTAGTGAGCGGGGGTTGCGGTGGGGAGTGGGGGGAAAGAGAGAGAGAGCTCCCCCCTGCCGCCCCCCCCAAATCTTTTCGCCCGAGTAGGCAGTTACTCGAAAAAAGCGATGCTCGATCGAGTAATTGTCCTAAACGAGCACATTCAACAAGCACATTCGCTCATCTCTATTCATTAGCCCTCACTGGCAATTCTTTCTAGCTATACAGTGATACAATATTGGTGATGCTGCATTACTTGTCTATCTGGACAGATTTGCCGTTCAGGAGCATGGGAAACCTGGGTTACAAAAGCCCTAATAATAATACCGGCCTTCACCCAGCTTCCCTAAGAGACTACTAAGGAAAAACAGTGTGGGAGAGTTATCGATATTGGCGCACTATTTCAGCAGTGGGACTCTCCCTCGGTAAGTATGGAACAGATATATAAACTGGATGCACTGCCGTTGTCTTAAAATAATGCTATGTTGGCGCTGCCATTGTTTTCCAACACTTTTCTTGTTAAAAATTTTTTTGAAAATGAGTTGGGATTGCCACGACTTTAAAGCCCACCTACTTTTTCAATACATTCATACGTGCTGGAGGGTGTAATGCAGGGGCATCATAAATATGTTCATTCCAGATGCCGTACGGATAAACATTATTATTGTTTCTACACCAGAATACTGACAAGGACTTTAGGCCACTCTCACACAGGCGGTTTTTTTTGCCGCGATTTGTGCGTGTTTGCAAACACAGCACAAAGGCTACTCTCACACACACGTTCTGTAAAATGCTACGCAGCATTTTACAGTGTTTTAGAATGGTGTTTTCAAACACGTTTGACAACTTTTTTAACCCACTTCATCATTACAATGAATGATGAGGTGCGTTTAAAAGCGCTAAAACACACTAAAACAGAGCAGACAGCGTTTGCAAATCGCAGCGTTTCTAACACGAGTGTGTGAAGCCACATTGAAATGAGTGCAGGCGTTTTACAGCATTTAGCGCGGCGTTTAAAAACGCCATGGTAAGCGCTGTAAAAAGCGTTTTTGTGTGAGTTGCCTAAGCCTCCATTTATTTCAATGAGGCCTCTCAGATCAGCTTATTAGGGCAGCATTATTTGCACGCGGTAAATGGAATGCTGCATTTCTATTTTTCAGTGTCAGAGCGCGTTTTTAACGTACTACATCGCCTATTGAAATGAATGGGGTCCATGAAAAACGAAGTAAAATTGCAGTACAGCGCAGTGTACTGCGTTTTTCATGCAGGTTGCTATGCCACTGGGAGAGGAAAAAAAAGTTGTGACATCAGTAGCTTGCTTGCCTATGTTTTTACTGCGCGAAAAACGTAGCAAAACGGACACAAAAATGCAGTTCTAAATGCATTAAAATGTTTTAAAAACATAGCATTTTTACAAACTTCGGGGTGAAAGTGGCCTTAGTTTCCTGGGCTTTTTTTTTCATAGTAAGAGGAAATGCTGATATTTACTGAGATAAATGGGGAAACTGCGCGTAAAATTACTGCTAAGTATTTGAGAACTCCTCCCAAGGTCTGCATCTACCAATTTTCCATCTGGAGGAGTATATAAAAGCATATAATAATGCTATACTGATTTATTACATATGTGCAGGGCGACGCATACACAGACTATTCAGTATATATATATATATATATATATATATATATATATATATATATATATATATATATAAAATATGTACAGTCACAGACACACCCTCAGCCCTCCCTCCTCCTTCAAGTTTTACTTCTGCTTGGCTGAGGGGAACAGGCTGTCTCTAACTCAGAAGGAATGAGAAGAGACTAAAAAAGACATAAAGACATAGAGTGAGAGAGACAGAGAGGAACTTATAAAACGCAGACACAGGGGGTCAATGTAAAAGAGACCGTCCAGCAGCACCTATAAGGCGGAGAGACTGTCAGTGGCAAACAGGAAAGACTGAGGTAGATTAAAAGAGACTTTAGTAGAGTGAAAGGAGCTGTCACTGACCGGCGAGGTTATTACATGGAGGCACGCTGACTGTACTTGTCTCTGACAGGCAGACACACTGAAAAGTAAGGTAAAGTTTCAGTAGACATCAGGATCTACTCCTCTTCATAGATAAGAGAGGACAGGGTAACAGGAGCAACAAACAAATGCTATATTTTAAGAAAATGACAAGCACATGAACTGTGAGACAGACTGAGAAAGCACACAGGAAGGGAGAGGCAAGAAGAGAGAGCTCAACTGAGTCACCAGCAGCAAGGAAACATTCGTGTTCTGCACCCATCATCATGCTGGAGACTGTCAGAGACTGTCACTGAGAGAGACAACCATGACTTCAGTATGGAAGAGACTGCAGCGTACTGGCAAGAGAGCATCCCGCTTCCAGTTTGTGGCCTCTTACCAGGAGCTGATATTAGAGTGTACCCAGAAATGGTGAGATGACCGCACTTTGTCTGAGAGTTCATTGTGCTGTGGCTGACAAACATATACAATATCTATTGTGGAGGACAGTATGATACACATGTGCCTTATTGTGTGCAATCAATTGTCTTTATTGGAAATAAGAATTTGGAGAGCCATTGTATAGCAAATTCTATATATCTAAGTGAATAGCTCCTTTTAATCACGTAGCTTTGTATATCCTGGTCTATGTAGTAACAGTTATGTGTGATGCCATTCCAGGTGTACAACACAGTGGACTTTATAGTGTATGAACTGTTATATCTATAGGGCCCTGGCTTATTCATAGACGGTCGGTGCTGCGAAGGGCCTTTCCTTGGGCCTGGGTTGAAGGTGCCAACTTGCATAATTCCTGTGATCTGTATTTTTATGGGACATGATAACTTGTACTAACATATTCAAGAAGGGTAACTAAGTCTGAGCTCTTTCCCTGGAAGAGATGTTTTGCACCACCAGTTGATTACAGTATTTTATCTTCATCAAAATGAAGTGTGTAAAATATAGGGCGCAACATGACGGTTTGGTCAAAGCTTATTAGTAATGAAGTGCAAAATGCTTGTCTCTGGTCACACACCTCAAGGTTAAGTGCTGTGGAATACTGATACTATACTAATCCTATGTCAACTCATTTTGCCTGGTGATTATCTCACCACTGTGAGCGCTATTCCATTTTTGTTGACACCAAGATGTGCACATTGTATAAAACTTCTACTGTATTACGACACTTTCTTGGACATGACAGTAACTGTATTATTACACGATACTTTTAGTATAGAGTGCTGTAATAATATGCAACAGAATGTGAATAGTTATCTATAAACAGACAGATGTCTCTTGTAAATGACTGACATATGTATACCAATTACCATATTACAGCAGAACCTTATTTACTAACGTTCTTATCTTCCAACTATTCCAAGTCTTTATTGACTCCAGTGTTTACCGACCTTTGTGTTCTCTGACCATCACCTTGTGGCCATTTGTTTGTTGGGTCCCACTGAGTAATCACTGATTAAGCTGGAGACAAACGTGCTCTGGCTTGGCCTCTCTGTAGTCACTATCTTCTGGAATGCAGTCCTTTTTTGGGGATTTTTAAACAGCGTGAAGTATTTAGGAATTTCTTTTATACTTTGCAAAAATTCTGAGATCCTGCTCTGAGTTTGTTAGATTTCATAAAATTATATAAATGATTGTCTTTGTGTGGACACGTACTAGCTCCCTGGACTGCTAAACAAATGCTGTGAAGTGGATGAATGTAATACCCAGCAGCAATAGTAGCAATGTAGTATCAAAGGGTAACTTGAAAAAAGGAAACATTGCTTCCTTCACCTTAGGTTTCTGTCATGTGGTTCCTTATTTTCTTCTGCTCTGCAAGAGCAGCTGAGAGTTAATGTTCACTGCTTTTCTTGAAGGCCCAGGTACACACCAAGGCCAGGGAATGGCTGCCCCCCCCCCCCCCCCCCCCTCTGGCCATACCACTGGTTGCAACGAATCTCTTCAACATGTGACATTTGTAGATATTTTCGAGAAGGCAAAGGGCAGCACTGCTGCTAGACAGTGACAGCATTTGTCTCATTTCTTGCTAAATTGCTCTGGTGAAATATCTACACTTTGATTTCCTTGTAGGAACTGGCGTGACAACTGTTTTTTTTAACCTATAAATTGCAGCTCTGAAAACTGTATCTTTCATGTACAATACTGGGTCTTTTATGAATTTCATTTGTTATTTCTCCTTTAACCTTAAAATTTACCAAATGTTCTACCATAATTTCCGTTGTCAGATTGCTACTTCCATTTATTGTGTAATGCTGAAAATATTTCAACATTATTGGGTAATCCAAGTGATATTGCAGAGGGAGTGCCCTACATGGAACATAATATGAACACAAAATCATCTTATTATAAGAAGTATAGCTGGAAAGATAGTCAACACTCAAAAATAATGTTTTCCTACTTTCTGACCACTGGTTTCCAAATCTTCGGTACTGTGCACATCTATGTGTATGGCTGGAGGATTGTTTTTTTTTTACCTTAGTATATCCATATTGTAGGACCATTCTGTTTGATGGGTCCAGAAGAAATAATGTTAGAAAATTTTAATGTAGTTAAAAGCCAGATGAAGATGCCAATTCGGCACTGAAACGTGTCACTACAATAAAGTTTTCAAGTATTTTTCTGTTTGGGCTCATCATTGAAGCAATAGCAAGTGTCCCCGTGCAGTGTTTTCTGCTGTTAATCTTAGTACTACAGAAGGCTCTGGCTGGTTCTGTATGGAGAAGGCAGCTGCTATTGTAACAGGCTTTATTACGTGTTGCGCTTTCAGTGCAACACCCAAAGTCATTGATACTCTATTTGGAACTTATCTGTATCTTCAAGCCTATGACATGGAGCACTGTCTTTATTTTTAGTATAGTTTACCCTTCAGGGTATGACATATTTAGGATCATTCAAGATTATCCTGGTTCCTTTTTTGAAACCACCAAGGACACGGCAATGGCCCATGACTAGCAGCCAATTCTTAGGGCATTAATGTAACATTAACTGCTGGTATATAAATTTGTACAATGTGAAACTACAACTCCAAGTGTAATCGTAACAATGGTAAGAGTTAACTTGGAGTTGTTCACAGATAAGAATGTTTTAACTTATTTCTCAGGCCATGCGGGTGACTGAAGGACAGATCAAAGGGACAAAGTCTAGTTACCTCCCGTGTTCATAGGTTGTGTGGTCTTTAATTGTAGTCGCCTAGAGTGCCATAAAGAGTTCTTACAGCCATGATTTGTTTCTGCATACTCTTTTCCTCCTACTGCTACTACCAATACTCTTCTCAATGCCCCACATAGTAGTAGTGTCCCCCTTTATGCTCCACAAAGTAAGTGTCCACCACAAGAAATAACCACTCCTTTTCCTGACTCAGTAATGATACCCATTCTGCCCCCAAATAATAATAATTTCTCTTTTAGCCCACCAAAGGTACTAATATGGCTCTATGACCCCACAAAGCAATTGTGTCCTGTTTGTGGCCCTATAAAAAGTAATTGTATACTTCTATGGTTCCCAGAAAGTAACCATGTCCACTTTGTAGTCCTCCAGAAAAAAAATATGTAATTTCTGTGCCCACCATTAATGGCGTTTCCCGTGCATCCTTTTTATTGATGTCCTATCCTCAAGATAGGTCACCAATAGCTAATTAGCTGTGGTCCACTGCTCAGGACCCCGACCATTTAGCTGTTCCAGCAGTGCCACAACACACAGGGTACAGAGTGGAAGCAGATATCTCTGATCCCTGTGTAGTGGCTGAACTGGTAATTGCAGGCCAGCTCTCATTGATTTTAATAGGAGCTATTCCTGATATCACCAGCGCAGCCCACTTCTGCTCTGTACCCTGTGTGTTGTTGTGGTGATAGCAGGCACCTGTAGAGCTGATCAGTCGGGGTCCCAAGCAGCAGACCCCAGATGATTAGCTATTGATAAGGGGACCAGACACCCCGATTTATGCGAGACAGTCCTGTTTTGGGACCCTGTGTCTCGCTTTCTCCCGGGACCCCAACGGGACACCCTTTTGTCCCGCTTTCGGGATGTTGGGTCATCATTAAAATGATTACCAGCTGGGATGCTGCGGCTCCCTGGCTGGTAATCACTGTGCTGCGCCACGGCTGGATGCACACACTGACGTGTGCATCTGAGATCTTCGCCCCCTCCTCCCCTGACCTCTCTTTGGTTCTGCAAATATAGAGGAGAAGGGAGGAAAAAAGGGTGAGTATATGGGTTTCAGGGGAGGCTCTATTAGTACTGGAGTTACTGTGGGGGTCACTGTTACTACTGGGCTTGATGTAGCGGACACTATTAATAATAATGTCCCCTTTATCAGCCTCAGTAGTAATAGTATTACAACTGGTGCCACTCTGGGGGACACTATTACTACTGAGGCCACTGTGAGGGTCACTATTGCTACCGGGGCCACTGTGGGGGTCACCATTACTACTGAGGCAACTGTGGGGTTGACTATTGCTACTGAGGCTAGTGTGGGGGTCAGTATTGCTACTGAGGCCACTGTGGGGGTCACTATTGCGACTTAGGTCACTGCGGAGGGTCACTATTACTACTTGGGCCACTGTGGGGAGTCACTATTACTACTGGGGCCACTGTGGGGGAGTCACTATTGCTACTGAGGCCACTGTGGGGGGGTCACTATTACTATTGGGGTCGATATCGGGGACAGTATTACTACTGGGGCCAATATAGGGAACACTATTACTACGGAGGCCACTCTGCACATGGCGGCATACCTCAAGCGGACAAATGCATTTCTGCCGCCAAAAACAGTCAAAATCTGCATCGTTGCTGCGGATTTTAACTGGAAATCAGCTGTGTATCCACAGCCGATTACATACTATGCGTTGCTTCCCTTACCTCCTCTAAAGGCTTCCCGCTTTTAGTGCTCCCCAGCTAACAGTTCCCAGCGGCCTGTAGTGGCCTCACCTGACTAGCATCACCTGACCAGCGGCACCAAACCTGACAAGGCCGCTGGGAACCGGAAGCCGGGGAGTGCTGACAGTGGGAAGCCTTCGGAGGAGGTGAGTTGGAGCATGGCACAGTATGAAATAATCTGCGGATACACGACTAATTTCTAGTCAAAATCTGCACCAATGGTACAGATTTTGACTGTTTTGGGATTTGGAAATGCTGCGGAATTTGCTCCCTGTCTTTTTGGAACGGCCCTGTACATTTTATAACGACCGAGGTAAAAATGATACTTTGTGATAAGCCTCGCCCCCTAACCACACCCTTTGTCCCGCTTTGACCCTGGGAAAATTTGGTCACCTTACTATTGATTACCTATCCTGAGGGTAGGCTATCAATAAAACATGTCCAGTAAATCTGTTTAAGTGATAATGGTGGCCATAGAGGGGGTCGCACTATTGATGGGGGCCACAGAGGGGACTGGCTATTAGTGGGGGCCACAGAGAGGATGCACTAAGTAATGGTGGGACCCCTCTATGGCCACGTTAAGTGATATTGTGTCCCCTCTGTGGCTACCACTCAGGCCCCATGTCCACAGGTGGATCAGATTCCACATGCGGGAACCCGCAGTAAAATCCGACCCTGCCCGTGCCAGAGGACACTTCGGGTTCTCTTCTTACTCGTCCTGGTCTTCTGCGGGTCTTCATTTTCTCCTCTGCAGATGTGTGCAGGCGCACCGTCACACATATGCAGTGGAGATTTGCGGATGTGCTGCGGTTCAGACAGCTTCCATTGACTTCAATATAAGCTGTCTGTGTGGGATCCACAGCACAATGGAACATGCTGCAATTTGTTTTCTGGACCAGAAAGGCCACAAAACAAATCTGCATGCTTTAATTAAGCTGCGGACGCCCATGTTTCCCTATGGGTGGGTTGAATTGCGGATCGTCCGCACGGATTTCTCAATTCAAATCTGCCCAAGGACATGAGCCCTAAGTGTGAAGCATGACACAAAATCCTATCAATAGCGCTTACACTCACAGCAGGTTAGTGCTGCACCAGACTTTAGCTGAGCTCCTCCTATCTTTGGTCTGGTGCTTCATTCTCTCATAGCAGTAACTTAAGGCCCATTTACACTGGACGAATGTCAGGCAAACGATGCCCGACACTCATCCTCGCACATACTCGCTCCCGTGCTGCAGGGGGGCGGGAGGAGATTTTTCTCCTTGCGCTCCCTTACCCCTCTCAATTCACTTAAAACACCGGCCGTTCAGTACTGAAGAGCTGCCGTTTACACTGAAAATCATCGTCCAGGATTTTATGCAGCCTAAACAATGAGCGATGATCGTTCAGTGTAAACAGCAGCTGTTCATTACTGAACGGCCGCTGTGTTAACTGAATGGAGAGGGACGTGGAGAGCGAGGAGAGAAATCTCCTCCAGCTGCCCCAGCCCCCTGCTGGCCACTTTGTGAGCGAGACAGCGATACTCGCTACTGTGTAACAGCAAGGGAGCGAGTACACCCAGGGACGAGTGTCGGGCATCGTTTGCCAAACATTCATCTCATGTAAATGGGCCTTAAGTGCTCTTAAGCATTGGAGCGGAGATAGGAGGAGCTTAGCTGAAGTCTGTATACAGCGCTAGCCTGCTGTGACTGTCAGTGCTATTGATAGGATCTTTTAACTGAACCGGGAGATGACATTGTGTGGCCATAAATGTCTCTGGGGGACTGGCCCAGTCCGCCCCTGGGAACCAAACCTAGTGGGGATACATTTAACCCCGCTATTGCTAGCTCCTCAAATGCCCCTTCCATTATGCTTAGCTCAATCATTTTAACCAGTTTCTCTTTCAGCACGTCAGGTTGTTTCCTAGTAAATTTCATGTTTTGCTATTTATTTGCTCCTTTGATTGTTCCAGCAATTGGCAACCTGAAACCCTAGTTAAACCCCTCTTGCCGCAAGGTGGCCTTACTGGTGTTTGGGTATTCCCCCAACCGTAGCCTTCGCCTTTGTTTTATCTGTTATCTTGCTGTCTGGATCCTTCAATCTTATTATATGCAGTAAATTTGTTTGTTCTCAACAGGGAAGATTTAGGTTATCCTGGGTAAAATTAAAACTGTTGCATGAAATCTGGGTTAGGCTAGTGTTCTTTTATCATGCATATCAGTCACATGGCCCTTTGTTTAATTAATAAGGATTCCCCCTTTTGACAAAGGAACTGTTGTGCGCACAGGTTATACATGAAGCTTGTGGTAATTGCTTGTGTAAGCACAGCCCTGCACTGCATTTACTAGAAAATGACTAGAGAGAGGTTATCTGATGACTATTAGGAATGCTCAGCCATAAGTAATTGGGGCTGCTTAGATCCCAGGGCTGCTGGCAATTTTATACATCGCTATTTTAAAATCTGCTTGCAACCACTTTGTGGTGAATAAAAATGCAGTATGATAATATAAATCGCTGTCTGAAAATACCTCCGGGGCACGTTTTTGGCTTTTGCTGCCAGTGCATTACTGATACCACGCAACTGCACGCTGTACAGTACATAAATGTTTCTGAAAATGGTTTTCTCTTTCTTTATCTAACATTTCTTTTTACCTTGGTCCACTAATAAAATACTGTTTTCTTATATATCCCAAATTTCAAATCATGAAAAGAGGGACAATACCTGGAGCACACTACAGGCACTGCAGCTATTTTTTTACATTAAGCCATGCCGCTAATATGCCCAGTCCCCTTTGTACCACCACACAGTAGTAGTGCCATCCTTTCTGTAACAGACAGTAATGGTGCCCCCTTAGTGCTCCACACACTTTCATAGTGCCCTCTTTGTGTGGCACATACTAATAGTTTCTCCTCACAGTAATAATGGCCTTCTAGTGCCTCCACACAATAAGGATATACTCTTAGTGCCCACAGCACAGTAAATATGCCCCATTAGTGCCCCCTCACAGTAGTGATGCCTCCATTAGTGCATCCCACACAATGTGTGGTCTCCTTGGTTTCTCCACCATAACCATAGCCTATCATACTTTGTCATTTTATAGCATACTGTGACTGAATATGAAATAAATGGAGATCTTCAGTGGAGTATTGTATGAGCAGTCATGTGGATGTTCAGACTACAGTATAGATGTGCCTCTGCCATAGGTATTAGACAAAATGGTATCACTGTGGGAGTAACAGAGATTGAGGAGGAACAGGAAAGGAATAGAAAATAAAACTCTAAAACTATTCCTAACTTTGGTTGCTACTTCCAGTTAGACCTTCTGAGGTGGTGTGTTCCCTTGAGATTAAACTCTTGGGAAGTTGTCCTTTATCCTGCATTAAACGCTTGCAGTGCCTGATGTATATCTTAGGAGCCATAGAGTAGGCATAGATATCTGGCATGTTGGACTTCACCCATCAAGTAAACTTCACCAGAAGGCATACATGGCTTAAAATGCTTAACAAATAAAATAGAATATTGCCTTGCACTAGCCTTCCCCTTGTCCATGTCTGAGTGTCCACCTCTCACTGTAACAAATACATACACATGATTTACATATAAGTACATAATAAATCCAAGTTTGACCTTTGGTAGTAAAAATGGTCTAAGGAAGGGTCTCTATAAAGTTCTAAGTAATATGCTTTTCACAGGTTGCTTACTTGTAAGTTATAACTTACCAGAGAGTAAGGCCGCCTGCAGACGGCCGGGTCGGATCCTGCCGCGAGAATTCTCGCAGCAGGATGCGGAGCCATGCCCCTGCACAGCCCTGCGGCTCACCCGCTCCCAGCGTGTCCTCTTCTCTGTGAAGTGCCAGCTGCCGCCCAGCCGGCACATGAGCAGAGAGGAGCCGGCGGTTCATTACTGACATTTCTGTGCAGGCCTCTGCGAGACCCTCACAGAAATAGAACATGCCACAATTTGTTTTCCATGCGTGTTTTTACGCGGACATATCACGGCTGTGTGCATAGGATTACGTTTTGTAATGCAATCCTATGCAGACGGGCACGGGCGAAATTCTGCAGAAAATCCCACCGCGGAATTTCCACCCGTGTGCAGGGGGCCTAATGCTCATCTCACAGTGGCAGATTTTCTGCCAGGAATGAGACAAGAAGAGCAGTACTGTATGCCGCCGAATGATCGCTGCTGTGAGCATTTGGGCACTTGCAGTTCCACTGTTATTGGCAGCTCATCGCTGGTTACACAAGGGTGATTTGCTGCCAACAACAGATTATTTTTGTTGTGGCATAAAATATGCAATCACTTGACAAAAGAGTATTTGCTTATTTGTTGGGTGATCCGCAGCAGCTTCATATGGACAGATGATTGGGGGAAGGAACATGTGGACGAACGTTCGTGCACGATCATGTGCCAATGTAAAAGGCCCTTAAGGCATGGATGAATTAAGTGCTCTAAAGCATGAGCCCTATGGCTTGTGCATTTGTGAGGACAATGTGGCTGTTACTATTGCATAGACGCTGCTACTGGCACTATTTCAGAGGTAATTTGACTGGCACTACAATAAAGTCTGGCTGGCATTATTCAATGGGCATTGTGCATGCCAGGTGCTAGTTGTCTGCAGTCCAAGTGTTCACCACCTTCTGTGTATGTACCATATTTCCCCAAAAATAAAACACTGTCTTATATTAATTTTTCCCCCAAAAGAGACACAGTGTCTTATTTTCAGGGGTGTCTTAATACTCACCTCGCAGGCGGCGTCCGGTCCTTCTTGCTGTTCTCCAGGCCTGCCGGCATTCTTCCTTGTCATCCTCAGCACTGAAAGAGCATTCTCTTCCTGGTAACATGGGTTGAAAAACCCCATCTCTAGCAAAAAAATCAGGATGGGCTTATTTTTTAGGGTATGTCTTATTTTCAGGGAAACACGGTACCCACTGCTATGAGAACGATCAAGGTGTTTTCACTGACCAAAGGAGCGAGATCGCTGGCCTCACTCAAAGCACTGCCGGCATGAAGTTCTCCCCCCGTCCATCTTTATTTCGACTGCTGTTTACAATGAGCGAATCGTCATGCAGTTTTCTGCATGCAAAAACTGAACAAGTTTCATTCGGTCGCTGCATGCATTTACACAGCAAAATTATTATCGTTCAAATTCCCACAGCTGGAATTTAAACGATTCTGAACAATAATTGTCCTGTGTAAAATATATTAACATAGTAGGTTAGGCCGAATGAAGACAGTGTCCATCTAGTTCAGCCTATTTCAACCCCCTTGTTGATCCAGAGGAAGGCAAAAACCCGAAGAGGCAGAAGCCAATTAGCCCATTCAGGTGAAAAATTCCTTCCCGACTCCATAATGGCAGTCAGACTAATCCCTGGATCAACCTTGATAGTTCCTACCTAAATGGAAGACCTGGAACAACAACCCGCTGGTCACCTAATGTCTATCCTGTAAAATCCTTCCGCTCTAGAAAGACGTCTAGTCCCCTCTTAAACTCCTCTATTGATTTTGCCATCACCATGTCGTCAGGCAGAGAGTTCTACAGTCTCACTGCTCTTACTGCGCTGCGGAATAAGTTGGCGCTATACAAATAAAGATTATTGTTATTATTATTACAGTAAAGAACCCCCTTCTGTGTTGGTGGTGAAACCTGCTTTCTTCTAGACGTAGCGGATTCCCTCTTGTTACCGACGCAGTCCTGGGTGTAAACAGATCATGGGAGGGATCCTTGTGTTGTCCCCTAATGTATTTATACATAGTTATTTGATCGCCCCTTAGCCGTATTTTTTCCAGGGTGAATAATCCTAATTTTAATAATAGTCTCTCTGGTTATTCCAGTCCCCTCATTCCATTTATTAATTTAGTTGCCCTTCTTTCTTGAGCACTGGTGTCCAGAACTGTACACAGTATTCCATGTGAGGCCTGACAAGTGCCTTATATAGCAGTAGAATAATGTTCTCGTCCCTCGCCCCTATACCTCTTTTAATGCACCCCAAGACTTAATTAGCTTTTGCAGCAGCTGACTGGCATTGGTTGCTCCAGTTAAGTTTACAATCCACTAGTCTCCCCAGGTCTTTTCATATCACTTTTCCCTAGCTGTACCCCATTTAGTGTATATTGGTGACATCCGTTTCTCCTGCCCATATGCATAACCTCAATGTTGAACTTCATTTGCCATTTTTCTGCCCAAGCCCCCAGCTTATCTAGGTCCTTTTGTAGCCGTACACTGTCCTCCGTTGTATTAATTATCTTGCAGAATTTTGTATCATCTGCAAATATTGATATTTTACTGTGTAGTCCCTCTATCAGGTCGTTGATAAATATATTGAACAGAATGAGGCCTAATACTAAACCCTGTGGCAATGGTGGCCCAATCAGAGTACGAACCATTTATTACCACCCTCTGCTTTCTATCTCTGAGCCAGTTCTTTACCCAGATACACATGTTTTCACCCAGTCCAAGCTGTCTCATTTTATATATCAGCCTATTATGTTGCATAGTGTCAAATGATTTAAAGAAGTCCAGATATACGAGATCAATAGACTCTCCCAGGTCCAGCCTAGAGCTTACTTCATCGTAGAAACTGATCAGATTAGTCTGACATGATCGACCCTTCATGAACCCATGCTGGTGAGGAGTTATTCCGTTGTTCCCTTTGAGGTATTCTAGGATGGCGTCTCTCATAAACCCCTCAAATATTTTTCCAGTTATTGAAGTGAAACTTACCGGCCTGTAGTTACCAGGCTCTCTTTTGGACCCCTTTTTGTATATTAGAACCACATTGGCAATGCGCCAATCAAGTGGTACAACCCTGGTCTTGATAATGTCCGTAAATATAAAAAAAATAGCGGTCTATCTATCTTGTCACTTAGTTCCCTTAGAACCCTTGGGTGTATTCCATCTGGGCCTGGAGATTTTTTGATTTAATTCCTCTTTAACCGGATCTGTACTTCCTCCTGTGTCAAATATGCAATATTCAGCAAGGGGGGGGGGGGGGGGGGGTCATTTTATTCCCCTGCATCTTGTGTGACATTTCCTTTTCGTTCGTGAATACACTTGAAAAGAAACTATTTAATAAATTTGCCTTCCACCCATCCTCTTCTATGATTTCTCCTGCCTTATTTGTTAAAGGGACAGTGCTCTCAGTGCAAATCCGTTTGCTGTTTATATAATTAAAGAATAGTTTGGGGTTATTTTTGCTCTCTTTGGCGATCAGTCTTTCTGCCTCCTCCTTAGCAATTTTGATCTTTCCGTGACATATTTTGTATTTTTCCCTGTATGATTTTAACACTTATTCACTGCCTTATTATTTTAGTAGTTTAAATACTTTCTTTTTTTTGTTTATTGCCCCCCCCTTACAGTGTTGTCGAGCCACATTGGTTTCTATCTACTTGTGGTTCTTTTTTTAAAGGGTGTGAACCGCTTACATGAGGTAATTAGGATGTTTTTAAATTTCTCCCAATTTTTTTTCTGTACTATAATTTTTGAGGATTTTGTCCCAATTAATGTTACCGATAGTAGTTCTGAGCTGATCAAATTTTGCTTTACTAAAGTTTAGTTTTTTTGTCGCTCCCTGATAAGGTTTCTTATTGACTGACAACTGGAAATTAATTATATTGTTGTCACTATTTCCTAATTGTCCCTAAACCTGCACCCCCATTATTTGGTCCGGTTTGTTAGTTAATACTGAGTCCAGAGTGGCCCTCCTTCTAGTTGACTCCTGCATAAGTTGGGTAAGCTAGTTATTAGAGATGAGCGAGCATGCTCGGATAAAGCAGTTACTTGAGTGAGCATCGCTCTTCTCGAGTAACTGCTTACTGGTCTGAGCAGGCTCGCGGGGGCGGTGGGGGGTAACAGGGGAGAGAGGGAGAGAGATGCACCCGCCACCCACCACTCACCCCCGCCGCCCCCCCGAGCCTGCTCGGACCAGTAAGCAGTTACTCGAGAAGAGCGATGCTCACTCGAGTAACTGCTTTATCCGAGCGTGCTCGCTCATCTCTAATAGTTATTTTTAATAGTTCTCAAAAACTTATCGCTCTTGTGAGATTTGCAGGTTTCGTTTTCCCATAATCTATCCGGATAACTAAAGTCCCCCATAATACTTACTTCATTGCAGTTTGACACACTTTTCTATTCGCCTTAATAATAAGATTTCAGTTTCTTCTGTTGCTTTCGGTGAGTGTGAGAGCGGCCTTAGTCTTAAATACAATTTTTTTGGCATTGAACAGGAGCTATTAGTAGATGCATAATTCTTCATTTCATAAGGATCATATCCACTTTACCAGTTGTGGTAAGTTTTTTTTAGCACAAAGCTCAGTCAGGCTGAATGCTATTTGGAACAACATTACATATATCTGAAGAGATGGGTGGAGATTATCAGACTGATAAACTTTCATTATATATGGGAAAATGATCTAATTTTCATTGCAACAGATTCTTGTGACTGCAAAGTAGTATTATCAGCAAAATCACAAAAAGTTGACAAAAGCTGTAAAACCTAAGCTGGATGAGGTTACTGAAAGTATTCATATTGCGATATATTACATACAGTGTCTTGCAAAAGAGTTCGCCCCCCTTGGTGTTTTTCCTGATTTGTTCTATTACAATCTGGAAGTCAAATTGATTTTAATTAATTTGATGTAATCGTCCTGACGAGATAGTCCAAATTGTTACAGTGGAATAAAAAAAAAACTTGTTTAAAACATAAATAGCCTGTATATAACTTGTAAATAATTAACAAGAACTTGTTAATTATAAATAATTAATTAAATTAAAACTGAAAAGTTTTGAGTGTGTAATGTATCCACCCCCTTTGATATGAAACCCTTAAATAAGGCCTGGGCCTACAAATTAACTTCATCCATTATAACACGATGAAAAGAATATGGCACAACAACAAACCTGGCAAGAGAAGGATCCAACTAAAACTAATAACGCAGGTAAGGAGAGCATTAATCTAAGACTCGACAAAGACACCAAGAATAACTCGTAAGGATTTCTAACGATCCACAGAGGAGTTGGACGTATCTATCCGCAGGACAACTATAAGCTGCTGCTGAGCACTAGACAGATTGCGGCTTTATGGAAGAGCAAAAGAAAAAAGTCATAATCTAAAGAAAAACATAAGAAAACCTGTTTGGAGTTCGCCAGACTGCATGTGGGAGACTCCCCAAACACATGGGAAAAGGTTGTCTGGTCGGAGACTACACTGAATACTTTGGCCATCATGTAAACGTTATGTGTGGCGCAAACCCAATACCATCACTCCAAAAACTTAATTCCCAAGTTGAAGCATGGTGGCAGCATTATGCGAGGAGATGCTTTTTAGTTGCAGGAACTGGTCAAGAAAGAAGGAAAGATGTATGGCAGAAAATATAGGGCAATTCTTGAGGAACACCTGTTTCAATCTGCCTGCACTAAAGGGGACTAAGGGGAAACATGGAAATGTCTTTGAACAGTCTAATCAGACCTCAATCCAACTGGGAACCTGTGGCATGACTTGAATACTGCTCTACACCAGTGCAACCCATCTAACTAGTTGGAGGAGTTTTGTCTGGAAGAGTACATAAAAATCTCAGTAGCTGGGAGTGTTTAGATGTAACGAGAAGTGATCAAGCTGCCAATGATTTTTATGCAAGCTGAAACTGAATGATGGACGAAAAGCGAAGAAAAATTGCACAATGACTCGCATCTAGATGTAACGATTATTGCACACTTTGGGTCGATTTTTTTCAACGATAACCGGTATGTCTCAACGGGCCTTAACTTGCTCTTTACCTGTTGATCAGCTTGGTCGTTACAGGCATCCAACATATGGAGGTGCAGTACTTGAACACTTCAACAGTTGGAACAGACTTCTGGTCCAATGGTGGTTGAATTTCCTTCCTCGTTGCTCACAGAGGTAACTCTCTGGTAATCATAAAGTCATGTCTTTCTTTGGTAATTGATTACTGCTTAATTGCACCCACTGAAGTCGCTCAATTTTGAAAGATCGTTCAGTGTAAACGCAGCCAACGACAATTCATTCACTTATCGTTCATCATTAATTTCATGCAAGGATGACAATCATCGTTGGCTGTACCTGTCGTTGAAATTAACTCAGCTTCTCCCATTTGCCGAGCTCTGATTGACTAGCTGTGAGAATGAGCACAAAATGGCAGTTTAACTCTTGTTGTGCCATTTGACAAGTCTCAACCACCATCTGTATCATAAAACACAGCAGAAAAATATGCATTTTTACATTAAAATGTAACTAACCATTTCAACATATTAAATCACAATGAGACATATTGTTCGGGTACCAAACACCTCTTTCTGTGTACTATAACCACATTGAAGGTCTCTGTCTTTTGTCTTAATTATTGTTTGGGCCACAGTAGAAATATTTTACACCTTCAAAATGGTTAATTAAATAGCACACTCCCCCATAGCCATTTTAATTCCAGGTTGTAATGCAATGAAGCAAGCAGAACATGAAGGGAATGAATACTTTTGCAAGGCACTGTACAGATATGTTTGTACTTCAGTCGACTTTCTAGAATACATTGCATATACCCCACTCACCCCCACAGCTATATGTTTCTGTTTTTTACTTATCTTGAGATCCATTACCTTCTTCTTGGAAGTCTCAACTGCAGCTTGGTCGTCTACGGAGTGGCAATTGTCATAAATCACCTAAGAATCTGCTCAGGAGCCTGATCTCACGGTAAAATCCAATTTTCAGTATTGGGGAAGCAATAATCAGACTGGACATCAACAACTTGTGGTTTATCCAATCATGCATTAGTGTCACATCCTATCTTTCTCTGTGGACTAGGTGTGTGATAAGAGGCGCTTGGTGTAGAATATAAAATTCAGCTCTCAATGTAACATAGTGCCCGGTTCACTCTATAGTTTTCCCCTATATCTGAAGCCGATGAATGCCAGCTACCAATGAAAGTAGAAAATGAATAGTTATAAAATTATACCTTCCGATAAAAGTCTGTTCTGTACTTCTGGCAGTAAAAAAATAAACAAACCTCCCATGAAACCTTATTCACAGCCAATAATCAAACCCGCAGCCCTAAACTACACATATTAGGCCGCTTAACTATTCAGTTTAACCCCTTGAGTGGCGGGTTTCCTACCACCCTGTCGTGCCCACCAGGGCAGGTTTTTTTAAAATGGTCTAATCATTGAATTTCAACTAATTTTGCAGTTGCGTCTCAAGAGCCATAACTTTTTCATTTTTCCATTGGCATGGCCATATAAGGGCTTGTTTTTTGCGGGACAAGTTGTTATTTTTTAAACAGGGGGGAGGAAAGAAAGAAATTGGGAAAAAAGAAAAAAAGGGGCCATGTCATTAAGGGGTTAAATAATGCATTAACTTCCTTCTCTGGGTCATTACGACGCACACGGATACCACATGTGTGATTTGATTTTTGATTTTTTACCAAGTAAAGGGAGACAAGTGTTTTTATAATTTTTTTCCTTTTTTTTTTTATTGTCCCTTTAGGGGACTTCCACAGGGACCCATCAGGACCTCCTGATCACATTCCGGGGGTCCGATGGTGACAGCCCTTTACATGCTGCAGTGACAGCCCTTTACATGCTGCAGTCACATAGACTGCCGCATGTAAAGGGTTAACACAGCAGAGATCGAAGGTTTTCTCTGATCTCTGCTGTAAGAGCTAGTACCTAGCTGTCCTCTGGCAGCCAAGCACCAAGCTCTCCCTGCCACAGAGACCATCGGCTTGCTTCTGACAAGCCGATGGTCTCTATGGCAACCTATAAACAAAGCAGGACTTAGAAGCAGGAGATTGCCGGCAGATCGGCAATATCTTCTGCTGGTTTTTCAAAGCCCTTGCTTTGTTCTCTGTGGGTCTGTGCAGGCAGAGCACACTGCTACAGCTTGTGACATTGTGCTCTGCAGCTCCCATAGTGATACATAGCCTGGAAATCTTCCGGGCTATATCGCTATGGGCAGTGGAGCTCGTCCTGGAAAATTTCTGGGCGTGCCACTCAAGGGGTTAAGGCTGCCTGTCCACGGGCGTTTTTGCATTGCGTTCCCTGGGGTGATAATCTGGCCCCAGGGAACGCAGTAAACGCTTTCCATAGCACTGCTATGGGAAGCGCAGCCCCCCCCCTGTCCACGAGCGGAGAATCATAACGATTCTCCGGTCGCGGACAGCAAATCGCGGCATGCTGCAAATTGCCGCGATTCTCAGCCTATCTATCAGATATGCTCACCGCAGAGATCCATCAGTTGGCTCCTGCCACGGGATATCGCAACGCTCGTGGACAGGATGCCTAAGGGTTGATTTTGGTGGAAACTGCATAAATTATAAAGTCATGTTTAAAATTGTACCAAAATCTGCTACATTTGTCTTCTCACTCTAAAAAAATATACTTTTAAACTTCTATCAAAGGCAAAAGTTAAAATGGGTGCAAACGTACAGCTGTTTAAATCAAGTGTAACATGGTAATATAGTATGTTAGGCTGAAAAAAGACATGTCCATCTAGTTCAGCCTATCACCCCCAAATGTTGATCTGATCCAGAGGAAGGCAAAAAAAACCAATGAGGTAGAAGCTAATCTCCCTCATTTTGAGAGAAACATTCTTTGCTGAATCTGGAGCCCGTGAGTCGGCACTCGGAGAGGGGTGGGCTGTTACCTGGGGAGCCGGCAGCCAATTACAGGCTGCAGACCCCAACGGTGTGCAATCCTCCCACTGAGAGACTGCTGCTGTGAATGGACACAATTGCAGTCTATCAGTGCACTGCTGGACGCGTGATTGGTCTGACCGGCGGTGCACTGACAGTATAGGGCAGGGTCTAGGTCCCCTCTCTACCCACCCCTGTAGCGGTATCCGAGCAGCCTGTAAATGATAGTCCAGGACCTGTGGTCCGGTCCCGTCATGTGATCTGCATTGCTATGCCAACCACTGCTCTTGGACTATCATTTACAGGCTGTCCGGACACCACTCCAGAGGTAAGGAATCCTCTGCCATGGCTGTCAGCCGCAGCGGACGATCGCAGAGTTTCTCCCATGTGGTTCGATGCTGCTGCTGACCCTATTGAAAAAAATGGGTGGTGTGATGCTAGAGAACGCAGCAAGATAGAACATGCCGCGATTTGTTTCTCACATAGCATCGCATCATGGTGCCATGCAGGAAAACATCGCTTGTGAGTATGACCCCATTCTTTTGAATGGGGCTCATATTTGTATGAGATTTGTGCGTCTCGCAGCGCACAAATCTTGCACGATCTTCTGTCGTGCAAGATTTGCAGCCACAGAGTGTCTAACAACAACTGTGCCTCCAAGACGCTAGCAGACTCATAGGGAAATGGTGCAAACTCTCATGTCAAAAAGAGAACAAAACTTTGTTACATGTGAAATTGGCACAAAAATATACAAGAAAAAAAGTAAAGACGTTCAAAAACAAAGGCTGAACCACCTGAACCCTAAAAATATATGGGTTCATTTAAGCAGCAATATTCCAACACACATCACTGTATATAGGATGGGAACAGCATGTTGAAAACAATAAAACAGTTCAAAGCCAATAGCCAATGGAGGTATATGTGCCTTGGGACATGGAATCCTGCGCTTCCACTATATGTCTCACTCGTGCGCTGTGATGTGGTAGAGCGCCGGGACATGCTTCAAACTAAGCAGAAGTAAGATCTGTTTTGAATTATGGATAGGGTATAAGAACATGGTTATGGGCTTGATTAATAGTCCCTGATGAAGCTAGCCATGCAGTAGCCATACATGTGGGGTTTGGGCTCATTAACCGCATACCAAGAATAAGTATTATTGTGAACGATCAATGATTAATACAGATTTTATTTGGTTCTTGCTTAGCTACCATTACCTTGTATAATCAGCATGTCACATTGTGCTTTTTAGCAGGTGGAGTGTTATCTTTATGTACTATTGGCTTTGAACCGTTTTATTGCTAACAGCATGCTCTTCCCATCCTATATACAGTATTGTCTACTGGTATATTGCTGCTTAACTGAATCCATATAGTTTTAGGGTTCAGGTTATTCAGTCTTTCCTTTTAAATGTTTTTACTTTTTTTGTATGCTTTTGTGCTAATTTCACTATTTTTTACATGGGAAGGTGCGCCATTTCTTTATGGGCCTGCTTTTCTACTGCCAACAGTTTAGTAAATGTCCCTCAACATAACTGTCAATTTGTGACAATACACCTGCAGATCAGACATACAGTTACATACATTTGAGCGAAGGTGTTAAATTAATTAGATGCAAATCTCATTATCCTGTCTAACTAAATTAGTGCAAAATATACCACTATTAATACACCTGGGCCTTTATGTCCCAAAAATAGACCTATTTTAGGGGCATCTAATTATACAGATGAGAAAATGGTAATCTGTTTACTATTTTCATTCGCTTCAGGTCCAATAACTCTATTATCGTGTGCAGTATTGTAATTTCTTATAGACTTTCAGTGTGGAATTTTCACCAAAAATATCTACATATTTGTGTGTTTTAGTCAGTGCTCCCTCTCCATCCAGTCTGGAGTTCTGCAGCATTCCGCTGATTGTCTTTCTTTACTGTTTAGCATAATTTCTATGATTCATCATCGGCCTTCCGCTCCTTTTAACAATTGTGATTTTTTTTTTTTTAACCCTTTGGGGAGATTGAAGAACTTCTTACAACTTCCTCCTGAGGAGAAAAACACATGGAAAGTTCCATTCTCTGCAAAGCAGAAGAGAAGTATTTTAGTAGCAGTGTTAGTAAATAGAGATGAGCGAACGTACTCGTTTCGAGTAATTACTCGATCGAGCACCGCGATTTTCGGGTACTTCCGTACTCGGGTGAAAAGATTCGGGGGGGGGGGGGACGGGGGGAGGCGTGGCGGAGCGGGGGGTAGCAGCGGGGAACAGGGGGGAGCCCTCTCTCTCTCCCTCTCACCCTCACTCCCCGCTGCAACCCCCCACTCACCCACGGCGCCCCCCGAATCTTTTCTCCCGAGTACGGAAAATCCCGGCGCTCGGGCGAAAAAGGGGCGTGGCCGAGTAGGTTCGCTCATCTCTATTAGTAAACTTATACCACTTGCAGCTTTGCCTAATTACTGCTCTTAACCTTCCAAAAAACACAGACACTTTACCAAGTGGATGGATAGGAAAATGAGTTCTGCTCTGTATGACTAGTGTAACAAAAAGGAAGGAATTTCTGTAAAAGCCTATGAAGAATACAGAAATATCCAGAACAGCTTGTTCAATACACAAGATGCCCAAATACTGTACTAAAGCTCAACGTACACTTTGCAAAAATCAATCAATCACATAGAAAGAGTTGTCAGAATCAAATGAAACTTTCTCTGTGTGATTGTAACGCTGATATAAGTGATTACAATATCAGAGCAAAAGGATCATTCATTGTGGAAAACTGAACACTTCAAGGGAGGCTCTAGTACTCTGTTGTACTGCCTCTAGCTTGAATGCAAGATGTGGGTACTGGTGTATCTTGATGCCACCAGGAAGTGCTGGTGGCAACAAGATTCACAGGGGGGTGACGCCCCTGTTCCTGATTGGCTGCACAGGTTGTTCCCCTTCAGATCCTGGCAGCCCACTACACTTTTTCTATGTAATGCAGACAGTGGACCCTGCTGCAGCCGCACAGCACCATGTGGAAGGGAAGCGCAGAGCGGGTTCTGCAACAGGCATTCCACACCGGCGGCCCAGCCCCCATACCGTCAGTTTCATCTCGCGGTGGGGCGCCCCCCCATGTCACCTTTACTTCGGCTTGGCGTCTGCAGTGGGACGCTGCCCCCCTTCTAACTGTAACCTCGCTGCCAGGAGCAGGGACCCGACAGCGGCGATAAACACCAACAGCGGCCGTACAGATAATGCAGGTGCAGTGCACTGATCCCTGCGCTAATTGCAGGTAATGTGACACCGAGCGGACGAACAGCGCAAGAGCAGGGAGGGTACAGCGCAGGGGAGACTCAGTGAGAGCCCTCGTGCGGACACTGCTAGACCTGTGGTATGATCCCAAAGTGCTGATGGACACAGCGCAGTGAGACAACAGCGTGGGGAATGTCATTAGGCGCTTTATAGGGCTGGAGAATCACTCACATTCCACTGTGCTTCTGCCCATAATACTTTCAAGTGCCTTCTAGGACCTTGCCGTATTTCGCCAATCGGAGCTAGGGGTGTGACAGGGCTGTTCCTCCTGCCAAACCCCTAGCTTCTGGTGGCGTCAAGGTACACCAGTACCCAAGATGTGATATGGGCAGGCATGAAGGCTTTAGTACCCTGTTGTACTGCCTCTAGCTTGAATGCAAGATGTGATATGGGCAAGCATGGAGGCTCTAGTACCTTGTTGTACCGCCTCTAGCTTGGATACAAGATGTGATGCAGCCAGGCATGTAGGCGCTAGTACCCTGTTGTACTGCCTCTAGCTTGAATGCAGGATGTGATACAGGTAGGCATGGAGGCTCTGTAACCTTGTTGTACCGCCTCTAGCTTGGATGCAAGATGTGATACTGTTAGGCATGGAGGCTCTAGTACCCTCTTGTACCGCCTCTAGCTTGCATGCAAGATGTGATATGGGCAGGCATTGAGGCTCTAGTATCCTGTTGTACCACCTCTAGCTTGGATACAAGGTCTGATATAGGCAGGCTTGGAGGCTCAAGCACCCTGTTGTGCTGCCTCTAGCTTGGATGCAAGATGTGATATGGGTAGGCATGGAGGCTATTTTACCCTGTTGTACCACCTCTAGCTTGGATACAAGATGTGATACCGACAGGCAGGCATGGAGGCTCAAGTACCCTGCTGTGCTGCCTCTAGCATGGATGCAAGATGTGATATGGCTAGGCATGGAGACTCTATTACCTTGTTGTACTGCCTCTAGCTTGAATGCAGGATGTGATACAGGTAGGCATGGAGGCTGTAGTACCTTGTTGTATCGCCTGTAGCTTGGATGCAAGATATGATAGGGGTAGGCATGGAAGCTCTAGTACCCTGTTGTACCGCCTCTAGCTTGGATGCAAGATGTGATATGGGCAGGCATTGATGCTCTAGTACCCATTGTACCGCCTATAGCTTGGATGCAAGATGTAATACAGGCAGGCAAGGAGACTCAAGTACCCTGTTGTTCTGCCTCTAGCTTGGATGCAAGATGTGATATGGGTAGGCATGGAGGTTCTGATACCCTGTTGTACCACCTCTAGCTTGGATGCAAGATGTTATACGGACACGCATGGAGGCATACCAGTTCTGTATTGTATCCTGTGTTATATTGCTCCACATTTGCTATAACTGAGCATCTAGATCGTGCAAACTTGTAGGCTGTCAGAGTTAGCATCCCAGATGGTCCCATACATGTTCTATTGGCAATAAATCTGGTGACCAGGCAGCCACAGAAATGTGACAATATTGTGGAGACATTGCTGTGACACCCTTTTGTGTGCGGCCGAGCATTATCCTTCTGGGAAATGCCTCTTGGAAGCTGCCATGAGAGGCAGCACTTGTGACTGCACGATGTCCTGAAAATATCACTGAGCTGTCATTGTCCCTGGTACCACTACTAGGGGTGACTGACTGTCGTATGCGATACCATCACATCAGCAGTGGGGGCAGTGTGCTGCGTCACAGCAAAGTAGGATTGAAGCACGCAAACTAAATCTGGATTCGTCGCTGAAGACAACTCAGTTCCACTCCGTAGTAGTCCAGTTTTGTTGTTCACGGCACCACTTCAAAAGGAGGCAATAGTGGGTGGCTGTCATAGGCAGTGCACTTAAAGGTTGCCATGAGACCAATGTCCTGCAGCCAAGCGCCTGGTAATGGTTCGGCAGACACAGGGGCCTGTAACGATGGTGCCACCTATTTCTGGATGGTGGACAATAAAACACTTGAAGCTGCTCGTGCTTGTCGAATGATCAGACCATCCTCTCTACTGATGGCCTGTCGAGGGCACCCTGAGCCCAGTTGCCTTGTGTGCATGCCCTCATGCATCCACTGGTCCCAACATCTCCTAACAGTTTGGTCAGAATGGCACAGGTGGCGGACAATTCCTTGATACAACCATTCAGCTTCTCAAATTGCAATAATGCGCCCCCCCCCCTCCCCTGTAAACTCTGTTAAAGGGGTTGTCTCGCGAAATCAAGTGGGGTTAAGCACTTCTGTATGGCCATATTAATGCACTTTGTAATATACATTGTGCATTAAATATGAGCCATACAGAAGTTATTCACTTACCCACTCCGTTGCTGGCGTTCCCGTCTCCATGGCTCCGTCTAATTTCAGCGTCTAATCGCCCGATTAGATGCGCTTGCGCAGAAGGGTCTTCTCCCTTCTGGTCGGTCCCGGGCATGAGCGTCGTTCTGGCTCCGCCCCTTCTACGCATCATCGCGTAGCTCCGCCCTGTCACGTGTGCCGATTCCAGCCAATCAGGAGGCTGCAACTGAGTGGGTAAGTGAATAACTTCTGTATGGCTCATATTTAATGCACGATGTATATTACAAAGTGCATTAATATGGCATACAGAAGTGCTTAACCCCACTTGATTTCGCGAGACAACCCGTTTAACTGGGCCAAATCTCTTTGATTGCATCATAGAGGTATGTCTAGTGGTCAGCAAGTTCTATACAAGTGGAAAAAGAGTAACCTTGAGAGCCTTTTTATAGACCAACGGTGGAACCAGTTTTAGGGCCTCAGTTGTCAAGACCGTTCATCTAATCACACCACAATTCTATAATCACTTGCATATCTGCCTGAGCTGTAACTGCATGCTGAGTTTTTGCAGAAAACTGACAACTCCGTCTAGGTGCTTGATTTATTTTCAAAAAGAGTGTAAAACCGCGACAGAGCAAACACAGCAATCCATTGTGATTGTTCTTATGCTTCTAATATCCTTTCTATTATGTATGGGTGTATAATGGTATTCCTGCCAATTCCCAATTCAAGGGACATATGTTTTCTCTCCTTTCTCAAATCCTATACTCAACATACACACTCCCTTGACAGGCGTAATTTGGAGGAGTCTATGCAAGTTGCCTAACTGCTTACCTTTGGCGAAAAGTTAAGCCGACTAAGGGCAAAAACTGCATGGAGTCGCGCAACTTTTGCTGGGATTTTTTTGGGGGGCTCGAAATATAAGCCCTACCCTGAAAATAAGCCCTAGCGGCATAAAAGAAAGTAAATACATGACTTAACAGCCGCTATTTACTCCACCGCACGTCTTCCCTGCAGGTCCCCTACACACTTGTAGTTTTCCCTCAGTGCTTCCTGGTCAGGGGTTCAAAATCCCAACCTCCAGGAAGTGCTGGCTGTGATTGGCTGAGCCGCAGCGCTCGAGAACCTATCAGACCAGCACTCGAACCAATCACAGCCATTCAATGCAATGTCTGTGATTGGTTCATCAAGCAGTGCAGCGACTGGCTGAGCCACAGTGCTCAAGAACCAATCACAGGCAACACTTCCTGAAAGCGGGGATTTTGAACCCCCAAGCCAGGAAGCACTTGATGAAAACTACAAACAAGTCTGCCGGAGCCAAAAAGGGGGCGTGCGGCGGAGCTGACAGTGGCTGTTAGATGATTTTTTTTTTCTGCAGCTAGGGCTTATATTAGGGCTTTTGCAGTAAGACTTTCTATTGTAAAAGTAGCATTGCACCGCACGAAAACTATTTCTGTGCGATGCAACAGAAAGGAAGGCTCCATAGTGAAACATAGGCTAGAAAACTTAGCAAATCGCGGCACTTACCAGGCTTCCTCCTGGGGGACACACATAACCTCGGCCAGAGCAGCGCTGGGCCACTTCTGGACACCTCTAGGATAGAGATGCCCAATAAACTGGAGAACAGGGATAGCAGATGTCACAGGTGACGCCACCATTCCGTTACCCACCGGTATGACCCTTGGTGGTAAATAATGGAGCCGCAGACAAAAGTAACGTACCTCAGGTCCCTGGGAATGGTCAGGGCCTGTCAAAACTA